>NC_088404.1:13356827-13459327 GCF_034236695.1 Oncorhynchus nerka | reverse complement strand
TACGTTTTCCTGGCTGTCGACATAGTTCTCAACCTACTACAGAGAGAGAGACAGGGCAGAGAGCACAGAGACACTCACTAACCAGACTAGAACACTAACCAGACTATAACACCAACCAGACTATAAAACTAACCAGACTATAACACCAACCAGACTATAACACCAACCAGACTATAACACCAACCAGATTATAAAACTAACCAGACTATAACACCAACCAGACTATAACACCAACCAGATTATAAAACTAACCAGACTATAACACCAACCGGACTATAAAACTAACCAGACTATAAAAGTAACCAGACTATAACCAGACTATAGCACTAACCAGACTATAACACTACCCAGACTATAACACTAACTAGACTATAACACTACCCAGACTATAACACTAACCAGACTATAACACTAACACGACTATAACACCAACCAGACTATAACACTAACACGACTATAACACCAACTAGACTATAACACCAACCAGACTATAACATCAACCAGACTATAACACTAACCAGACTATAACCAGACTATAACACCAACTAGACTATAACACTAACACGACTATAACACCAACTAGACTATAACACCAACCAGACTATAACATCAACTAGACTATAACACTAACCAGACTATAACCAGACTATAACACTAACCAGACTATAACACTAACCAGACTATAACACCAACCAGACTATAACCCTAACTAGACTATAACCAGACTACAACACTAACCAGGCTATAACACCAACCAGACTATAACACTAACCAGACTATAACACTAACTAGACTATAACCAGAATATAACACCAACCAGACTATAACACCAACCAGACTATAACACTAACCAGACTATAACACCAACCACACTATAACACTAACTAGACTATAACCAGACTATAACACTAACCAGACTATAACACTAACTAGACTATAACCAGACTATAACACTAACCAGACTATAACACAAACCAGACTATAACCAGACTATAACACTAACTAGACTATAACCAGACTAGACTATAACACTAACTAGACTATAACCAGACTATAACACCAACCAGACTATAACACTAACCAGACTATAACCAGACTATAGCACTAACCAGACTATAACACTAACTAGACTATAACCAGACTATAACACTAACCAGACTAGACTATAACACTAACTAGACTATAACCAGACTATAACACCAACCAGACTATAACACTAACCAGACTATAACCAGACTATAACACTAACCAGACTATAACACCAACTAGACTATAACCAGACTATAACACTAACCAGACTAGACTATAACACTAACTAGACTATAACCAGACTATAACACCAACCAGACTATAACACTAACTAGACTATAACCAGACTATAACACCAACCAGACTATAACACTAACCAGACTATAACATCAACCAGACTATAACACTAACCAGACTATAACACCAACCAGACTATAACACTAACTAGACTATAACACCAACCAGACTATAACACTAACCAGACTATAACACCAACCAGACTATAACACCAACCAGACTATAACACTAACTAGACTATAACACCAACCAGACTATAACACCAACCGGACTATAAAACTAACCAGACTATAAAAGTAACCAGACTATAACCAGACTATAGCACTAACCAGACTATAACACTACCCAGACTATAACACTAACTAGACTATAACACTACCCAGACTATAACACTAACCAGACTATAACACTAACACGACTATAACACCAACCAGACTATAACACTAACACGACTATAACACCAACTAGACTATAACACCAACCAGACTATAACATCAACTAGACTATAACACTAACCAGACTATAACCAGACTATAACACTAACCAGACTATAACACTAACCAGACTATAACACCAACCAGACTATAACCCTAACTAGACTATAACCAGACTACAACACTAACCAGGCTATAACACCAACCAGACTATAACACTAACCAGACTATAACACTAACTAGACTATAACCAGAATATAACACCAACCAGACTATAACACCAACCAGACTATAACACTAACCAGACTATAACACCAACCACACTATAACACTAACTAGACTATAACCAGACTATAACACTAACCAGACTATAACACTAACTAGACTATAACCAGACTATAACACTAACCAGACTATAACACAAACCAGACTATAACCAGACTATAACACTAACTAGACTATAACCAGACTAGACTATAACACTAACTAGACTATAACCAGACTATAACACCAACCAGACTATAACACTAACCAGACTATAACCAGACTATAGCACTAACCAGACTATAACACTAACTAGACTATAACCAGACTATAACACTAACCAGACTAGACTATAACACTAACTAGACTATAACCAGACTATAACACCAACCAGACTATAACACTAACCAGACTATAACCAGACTATAACACTAACCAGACTATAACACCAACTAGACTATAACCAGACTATAACACTAACCAGACTAGACTATAACACTAACTAGACTATAACCAGACTATAACACCAACCAGACTATAACACTAACTAGACTATAACCAGACTATAACACCAACCAGACTATAACACTAACCAGACTATAACATCAACCAGACTATAACACTAACCAGACTATAACACCAACCAGACTATAACACTAACTAGACTATAACACCAACCAGACTATAACACTAACCAGACTATAACACCAACCAGACTATAACACCAACCAGACTATAACACTAACTAGACTATAACACCAACCAGACTATAACACTAACCAGACTATAACACCAACCAGACTATAACACTAACTAGACTATAACACCAACCAGACTATAACACCAACCAGACTATAACACCAACCAGACTATAACACCAACCAGACTATAACACCAACCAGACTATAACACTAACCAGACTATAACACTAACCAGACTATAACACTAACCAGACTATAACACCAACCAGACTATAACACTAACCAGACTATAACACCAACCAGACTATAACACCAACCAGACTATAACACTAACCAGACTATAACACCAACCAGACTATAACACTAACCAGACTATAACACTAACCAGACTATAACACCAACCAGACTACAACACTAACTAGACTAAAACACCAACCAGACTATAACACTAACTAGACTATAACCAGACTATAACACCAACCAGACTATAACACCAACCAGACTATAACACTAACCAGACTATAAAACTAACCAGACTATAAAAGTAACCAGACTATAACCAGACTATAGCACTAACCAGACTATAACACTACCCAGACTATAACACTAACTAGACTATAACACTACCCAGACTATAACACTAACCAGACTATAACACTAACACGACTATAACACCAACCAGACTATAACACTAACACGACTATAACACCAACCAGACTATAACACCAACCAGACTATAACACTAACCAGACTATAACACCAACCAGACTATAACACTAACCAGACTATAACACCAACCAGACTATAACACTAACCAGACTATAACACTAACCAGACTATAACACCAACCAGACTACAACACTAACTAGACTAAAACACCAACCAGACTATAACACTAACTAGACTATAACCAGACTATAACACCAACCAGACTATAACACCAACCAGACTATAACACTAACCAGACTATAAAACTAACCAGACTATAACACTAACCAGACTATAACACTAACACGACTATAACACCAACCAGACTATAACACTAACACGACTATAACACCAACCAGACTATAACATCAACCAGACTATAACACTAACCAGACTATAACCAGACTATAACACCAACCAGACTATAACACTAACACGACTATAACACCAACTAGACTATAACACCAACCAGACTATAACATCAACTAGACTATAACACTAACCAGACTATAACCAGACTATAACACTAACCAGACTATAACACTAACCAGACTATAACACCAACCAGACTATAACCCTAACTAGACTATAACCAGACTACAACACTAACCAGACTATAACACCAACCAGACTATAACACTAACCAGACTATAACACTAACTAGACTATAACCAGAATATAACACCAACCAGACTATAACACCAACCAGACTATAACACCAACCAGACTATAACACTAACCAGACTATAACACTAACTAGACTATAACCAGACTATAACACTAACCAGACTATAACACTAACTAGACTATAACCAGACTATAACACTAACCAGACTATAACACAAACCAGACTATAACCAGACTATAACACTAACTAGACTATAACCAGACTAGACTATAACACTAACTAGACTATAACCAGACTATAACACCAACCAGACTATAACACTAACTAGACTATAACCAGACTATAACACTAACCAGACTAGACTATAACACTAACTAGACTATAACCAGACTATAACACCAACCAGACTATAACACTAACCAGACTATAACCAGACTATAACACTAACCAGACTATAACACCAACTAGACTATAACCAGACTATAACACTAACCAGACTAGACTATAACACTAACTAGACTATAACCAGACTATAACACCAACCAGACTATAACACTAACTAGACTATAACCAGACTATAACACCAACCAGACTATAACACTAACTAGACTATAACACTAACCAGACTATAACACTAACCAGACTATAACACCAACCAGACTATAACACCAACCAGACTATAACACCAACCAGACTATAAAACTAACCAGACTATAACACCAACCAGACTATAACACTAACCAGACTATAACACCAACCAGACTATAACACTAACCAGACTATAACACCAACCAGACTATAACACTAACCAGACTATAACTAGACTATAACACTAACCAGACTATAGCACTAACCAGACTATAACACCAACCAGACTATAACACCAACCAGATTATAACACTAACTAGACTATAACACTAACTAGACTATAACCAGACTATAACACCAACCAGACTATAACACTAACTAGACTATAACCAGACTATAACACCAACCAGACTATAACACTAACTAGACTATAACACTAACCAGACTATAACACCAACCAGACTATAACACCAACCAGACTATAACACCAACCAGACTATAACACTAACTAGACTATAACACCAACCAGACTATAACACCAACCAGACTATAAAACTAACCAGACTATAACACCAACCAGACTATAACACCAACCAGACTATAACACCAACCAGACTATAACACCAACCAGACTATAACACTAACCAGACTATAACACCAACCAGACTATAACACCAACCAGACTATAACACTAACCAGACTATAACACCAACCAGACTATAACACTAACTAGACTATAACACCAACCAGACTATAACACTAACCAGACTATAACACCAACCAGACTATAACACTAACCAGACTATAACACTAACCAGACTAAAACACCAACCAGACTATAACACTAACTAGACTATAACCAGACTATAACACCAACCAGACTATAACACCAACCAGACTATAACACTAACCAGACTATAACACTAACCAGACTATAACACTAACCAGACTATAACACCAACCAGACTATAACACTAACTCGACTATAACCAGACTATAACACCAACCAGACTATAACACTAACCAGACTATAACACTAACCAGACTATAACACCAACCAGACTATAACTAAACTATAACACTAACCAGACTATAACTAGACTATAACACTAACCAGACTATAACACTAACCAGACTATAACACTAACCAGACTATAACTAGACTATAACACTAACCAGACTATAACTAGACTATAACACTAACCAGACTATAGCACTAACCAGACTATAACACCAACTAGACTATAGCACTAACCAGACTATAACATCAACTAGACTATAACACTAACCAGACTATAACCAGACTATAACACCAACCAGACTATAACACTAACCAGACTATAACACTAACCAGACTATAACACCAACCAGACTATAACACTAACTAGACTATAACACCAACCAGACTATAACACTAACCAGACTATAACACCAACCAGACTATAACACTAACCAGACTATAACACTAACCAGACTATAACACTAACCAGACTATAACACCAACCAGACTATAACACTAACCAGACTATAACACCAACCAGACTATAACACTAACTAGACTATAACACCAACCAGACTATAACACTAACCAGACTATAACACCAACCAGACTATAACACTAACCAGACTATAACACTAACCAGACTATAACACCAACCAGACTACAACACTAACTAGACTAAAACACCAACCAGACTATAACACTAACTAGACTATAACCAGACTATAACACCAACCAGACTATAACACCAACCAGACTATAACACTAACCAGACTATAACACTAACCAGACTATAACACTAACCAGACTATAACACCAACCAGACTATAACACTAACTAGACTATAACCAGACTATAACACCAACCAGACTATAACACTAACCAGACTATAACACTAACCAGACTATAACACCAACCAGACTATAACTAAACTATAACACTAACCAGACTATAACTAGACTATAACACTAACCAGACTATAACACTAACCAGACTATAACACTAACCAGACTATAACACTAACCAGACTATAACTAGACTATAACACTAACCAGACTATAACACCAACCAGACTATAACACTAACCAGACTATAACTAGACTATAACACTAACCAGACTATAGCACTAACCAGACTATAACACCAACCAGACTATAGCACTAACCAGACTATAACACCAACCAGACTATAACACTAACCAGACCATAACACTAACCAGACTATAGCACTAACCAGACTATAACACCAACCAGACTATAACTAACCAGACTATAACACTAACCAGACTATAACTAGACTATAACACTAACCAGACTATAACACTAACCAGACTATAACATTAACCAGACTATAACACCAACCAGACTATAACACTAACCAGACTATAACACTAACCAGACTATAACACCAACCAGACTATAACACTAACCAGACTATAACACTAACCAGACTATAACACTAACTAGACTATAACACCAACCAGACTATAACACTAACTAGACTATAACCAGACTATAACACCAACCAGACTATAACACTAACTAGACTATAACCAGACTATAACACTAACCAGCCTATAACCAGACTATAACACTAACCAGTATGGTGTCACAGTTGACACTATGGAAATGACCTGCGTGAATGCAGAGGACACACATTTGAGTATGAGAAGTCAGATATCCTGGAGACGTTAGGCTACTTTCAGATTACATTAACATTGCTTTTGAAAGGATGACCTTGATTTCAAAAGCAGATTGAGATTTACATTGAGAGATGCAGTAGCAATATAAAGTGCCATGAGACCTAATGAAAAGCTCTACATAAATGCAATCCTTTACATTCATTAGCATATTGTGATACCAAAGTGACCACATAAAAATGTTATCGTAGTTGTACCAAGTCCGTCAATGTATAAAATAGTCAGTTATTGAAGCTATAGCCACACATCATACCCTACTTGTTATCAAAACACATATTGACTTTGGTTGGGAAAGAGCTCATCTTAACTGTTAAGAGTTTCATGATGAAAGACGTTCTCTGATCAGTGGCTACTTTGATCACTACCAGAAGCGATCGAGTGTTTTTACTGAGCAGTTACATACAGCCTAATATAAGACTATTAGTTGGTAAATAAACTCATGTAATTATGCTAATATTGGTGGATATATTCAGAGTTGTGGCGCCTGCACTGAAGTAGTCCTCTCTTCTGAGGTCTCATGGAGAGGGCCAGACTATTCAGGAAGTGATATTATTTTAAAATATATAACTTCTAGTTTTCAGTTTATTGAGAAGTAATTGAAAATAAATGCCTTTACATTTTTTTATTGTATACATTTTTAGTTTACTTCCTGAATTGACTGCCTTCAATTCAAATGGAGACTAACCCTAACCTCCACTTTCCCATAAGTCTGTTTCAGTAAAGATTAGTACCCTCATGTCTGTCTGTCTGTCTGTCTGTCTGTCTGTCTGTCTGTCTGTCTGTCTGTCTGTCTGTCTGTCTGTCTGTCTGTCTGTCTGTCTGTCTGTCTGTCTGTCTGTCTGTCTGTCTGTCTGTCTGTCTGTCTGTCTGTCTGCATGCATATGAAACAAGACACAATTGGCCTCTGTTTTTGATTACTATCATGTTCTGCAGCTTGCACTAATGTAACGTACATTTAAACTCTCTGTAGATCATTGAAAATAGAAGGATATGACATCTCGACCATCACTTTTAAAAATGCATTACACCCATGCAATACGGAAGGCTACAGTACAGACAACATGGAGCAGTACTATAGGAACATACCAAATAACCCAGTTAGCCTTGTTTTTACCAAACCGTCAGGGGTGTTAAGGGGAACCAATGATAAAACACGTCAGGGGTGTTGAGGGGAACCAATGATAAAACACGTCAGGGGTGTTGAGGGGAACCAATGATAAAACACGTCAGGGGTGTTGAGGGGAACCAATGATAAAACACGTCAGGGGTGTTGAGGGGAACCAATGATAAAACACGTCAGGGGTGTTGAGTGGAACCAATGATAAAACACGTCAGGGGTGTTGAGGGGAACCAATGATAAAACATGTCAGGGGTGTTGAGGGGAACCAATGATAAAACACGTCAGGGGTGTTGAGGGGAACCAATGATAAAACACGTCAGGGGTGTTAAGGGGAACCAATGATAAAACACGTCAGGGGTGTTGAGGGGAACCAATGATAAAACACGTCAGGGGTGTTGAGGGGAACCAATGATAAAACACGTCAGGGGTGTTGAGGGGAACCAATGATAAAACACGTTAGGGGTGTTAAGGGGAACCAATGATAAAACACGTCAGGGGTGTTGAGGGGAACCAATGATAAAACACGTCAGGGGTGTTAAGGGGAACCAATGATAAAACACGTCAGGGGTGTTAAGGGGAACCAATGATAAAACACGTCAGGGGTGTTGAGGGGAACCAATGATAAAACACGTCCAGGGGTGTTGAGGGGAACCAATGATAAAACACGTCAGGGGTGTTAAGGGGAACCAATGATAAAACACGTCAGGGGTGTTGAGGGGAACCAATGATAAAACACTTCAGGGGTGTTGAGGGGAACCAATGATAAAACACGTCAGGGGTGTTGAGGGGAACCAATGATAAAACACGTCAGGGGTGTTGAGGGGAACCAATGATAAAACACGTTAGGGGTGTTAAGGGGAACCAATGATAAAACACGTCAGGGGTGTTGAGGGGAACCAATGATAAAACACGTCAGGGGTGTTAAGGGGAACCAATGATAAAACACGTCAGGGGTGTTAAGGGGAACCAATGATAAAACACGTCAGGGGTGTTGAGGGGAACCAATGATAAAACACGTCAGGGGTGTTGAGGGGAACCAATGATAAAACACGTCAGGGGTGTTAAGGGGAACCAATGATAAAACACGTCAGGGGTGTTGAGGGGAACCAATGATAAAACACTTCAGGGGTGTTGAGGGGAACCAAGTGTGAAATGACCTCTCCACAAGGCCTTTATTAGAGCAGTTACAACCACAGACCCCTCCTGTGTGTGATTGTATATGTGTGTGTGTGTGTGTGTGTGTGTGTGTGCGTATGTGTGTGAGCGTATGTGTGTATGTGTTTGTGTGTATATATGTGTTTGTGTGTGTGTATATATGTGCTTGTGTATGTGTGTGTATATATGTGTGTGTGTGTGTTTGTGTGTATGTGTTGTCATGACGTTGGCCTGGGGGGTAGGTTTATGACAGCCATAAATACCTCTTCCCCCCTTTTTCCTCTCTCTACCCTACTGAGGTGTCATTTGCAAAACCCTTGGTTAACATAGAGATTCTGGGAACATTAGAAGGTGGGGGGAAATGAACTATATTCTGGTAATCCGACCAATATGCGGTGGTACTTAAAGAATATGATGTCAGTTCGGTTGTCATCTGAGACATTCTCATCAATGATAAGATGACAAACTCTACAGTGGAAAGTCTACACATCAGAGTTATCGGATTCACATGGAATTGTTGTTCAATGTAATTGTTTGAATATGAAATTATTTGTAATGGGATGAAATGTGATTTTAGCTTCTACAAAGAGAGATTTGGATTTTCATAAAATAGGGCTGCTCAATCAGATTGATGAGAATGCCCTGCGAAAACTTTTCAAACACGCCCTCCTCTCCCCTTCCTATGTAAGCCCTTGACGACAATATAACTTCCTGTTCCGAGGATGTAGGACGACGGTCCTATGTCAGAATGGTTCAGATAATAACTACAGAACGTAGCCAACATCAGCGTGAGCTTTGGTGGCGAATGGCATGAACTTTGAACCCTTATTCACTACAGAAGTGATACCTCCTAGCCGTTGAGTTAGCAACAGCAGCTGCAAACGAGGGTTAGGAAGGAACAGACAGAGTATCCCGTCTATCACACAACAACGTTACTACAACGTATCCAATTGACCACCAGAGACATTCTTCAAAGGACTCGGTTGGGCAACACGGCCTTCCATCTACCACCAACCTACCGAAGCACAGCTCAGAGTAAATTTATTGCATTTTCCTTTTCCAAATGGGCGGTAATTTAGAATGCATCAGATACTGTATTTACGATAGCACAGCTTCTCCCTGTGTCCCTCAGTCTTCCCACTCTTTGACTCAAACCCAAGCTGTCATATCTGTTCCCGCCCGCTAGGGAAATTTTCCTTTATGACGTAATTTGTAATCAAGTTATGATTTAATTATGTGTATGTGTAATTCTGTCTGATTAGTTAGGTATTTAGTAAATAAATAATTAAACCCAATTCTGTATTGCTGATTCAAATTGTTAGCCAGGGTTATTGCAGATAACCAAGAATTTACAACTTTCAGATGAGACTGAATTAAGATGACGATTGATATTGACTGCTATTGATGTAAAATATTACTAGGTCTTTAAGAGTTTATTCGGAAGATAACAGCTCTATATGTAACGGCTTTCTTCCGTTGAAGGAGAGGAGGACCAAAATGCTGCGTGGTTAGAGTTCATGTTTTTAATAAGAAAAACTAAACATGAACACAAATACAAAATAACAAATGTGTCAAAACCGAAGCAGTCCTATCTGGTGCAGAGAACACAAAGACAGGAAACAACCACCCACAAAAACCAACACAAAAACCGGCTACCTAAATATGGTTCCCAATCAATGACTAACACCTGCCTCTGATTGAGAACCATATCAGGCCAAACATAGAAATAGACAAACTAGACATATAACATTGAATGCCCACCCAGCTCACGTCCTGACCAACACTAAAACAAGGGAAAACACACAAGAACTATGGTCAGAACGTGACACTATAAATATCATTTCGTGGTGCCCCGACTCTCTAGTTAATTACATTTACATGATTAGCTCAATCAGGTGGTATTAATTACGAGAAATTATTTTATAGAATAGCATGTCATATCACTTAATCCGGCATAGCCAAAGACACAACAGTGTATGTCTGTAAATGTTTTTGTGTGTATGTGTGTGTATATGTATATATGTTTGTACGTGTGTGTGTATGTGTATATATGTTTGTGTGTGTGTGTGTAAATGTGTTTGTGTGTATATGTGCATGTGTATATATGTTTGTGTGTGTGTGTGTGTGTATGTGTGTAAATGTGTGTGTGTGTGTGTATGTGTATATATGTTTGTGTGTGTATGTATATATATGTTTGTGTGTGTGTGTGTGTGTGTGTGTGTGTGTGTGTGTGTGTGTGTGTGTGTGTGTAAATGTGTATGTGTATCAAATCAAATCAAATTTTATTTGTCACATACACATGGTTAGCAGATGTTAATGCGAGTGTAGCGAAATGCTTGTGCTTCTAGTTCCGACAATGCAGTAATAACCAACAAGTAATCTAACTAACAATTCCAAAACTACTGTCTTATACACACAAGTGTAAGGGGATAAAGAATATGTACATAAAGATATATGGATGAGTGATGGTACAGAGCGGCATAGGCAAGATACAGTAGATGGTATCGAGTACAGTATATACATATGAGATGAGATGAGTATGTAAACAAAGTGGCATAGTTAAAGTGGCTAGTGATACATGTATTACATAAAGATGCAGTAGATGATATAGAGTACAGTATATACGTATACATATGAAGATGAATAATGTAGGGTATGTAAACATTATATTCGGTAGCATTGTTTAAAGTGGCTAGTGATATATTTTACATCATTCCAATCAATTCCCATTATTAAAGTGGCTGGAGTTGAGTCAGTGTGTTGGCAGCAGCCACTCAATGTTAGTGGTGGCTGTTTAACAGTCTGATGGCCTTGAGATAGAAGCTGTTTTTCAGTCTCTCGGTCTCAGCTTTGATGCACCTGTACTGACCTCGCCTTCTGGATGATAGCGGGGTGAACAGGCAGTGGCTCGGGTGGTTGTTGTCCTTGATGATCTTTATGGCCTTCCTGTAACATCGGGTGGTGTAGGTGTCCTGGAGGGCAGGTAGTTTGCCCCCGGTGATGCGTTGTGCAGACCTCACTACCCTCTGGAGAGCCTTACGGTTGTGGGCGGAGCAGTTGCCGTACCAGGCGGTGATACAGCCCGCCAGGATAATCTCGATTGTGCATCTGTAGAAGTTTGTGAGTGCTTTTGGTGACAAGCCGAATTTCTTCAGCCTCCTGAGGTTGAAGAGGCGCTGCTGCGCCTTCTTCACGATGCTGTCTGTGTGGGTGGACCAATTCAGTTTGTCTGTGATGTGTATGCCGAGGAACTTAAAACTTGCTACCCTCTCCACTACTGTTCCATCGATGTGGATAGGGGGGTGTTCCCTCTGCTGTTTCCTGAAGTCCAGAATCATCTCCTTAGTTTTGTTGACGTTGAGTGTGAGGTTATTTTCCTGACACCACACTCCGAGGGCCCTCACCTCCTCCCTGTAGGCCGTCTCGTCATTGTTGGTAATCAAGCCTACCACTGTTGTGTCGTCCGCAAACTTGATGATTGAGTTGGAGGCGTGCGTGGCCACGCAGTCGTGGGTGAACAGGGTGTACAGGAGAGGGCTCAGAACGCACCCTTGTGGGGCCCCAGTGTTGAGGATCAGCGGGGTGGAGATGTTGTTGCCTACCCTCACCACCTGGGGGCGGCCCGTCAGGAAGTCCAGTACCCATTTGCACAGGGCGGGGTCGAGACCCAGGGTCTCGAGCTTGATGACGAGCTTGGAGGGTACTATGGTGTTGAATGCCGAGCTGTAGTCGATGAACAGCATTCTCACATAGGTATTCCTCTTGTCCAGATGGGTTAGGGCAGTGTGCAGTGTGGTTGAGATTGCATCGTCTGTGGACCTATTTGGGCGGTAAGCAAATTGGAGTGGGTCTAGGGTGTCAGGTAGGGTGGAGGTGATATGGTCCTTGACTAGTCTCTCAAAGCACTTCATGATGACGGAAGTGAGTGCTACGGGGCGGTAGTCGTTTAGCTCAGTTACCTTAGCTTTCTTGGGAACAGGAACAATGGTGGCCCTCTTGAAGCATGTGGGAACAGCAGACTGGGATAGGGATTGATTGAATATGTCCGTAAACACACCAGCCAGCTGGTCTGCGCATGCTCTGAGGGCGCGGCTGGGGATGCCGTCTGGGCCTGCAGCCTTGCGAGGGTTAACACGTTTAAATGTTTTACTCACCTCGGCTGCAGTGAAGGAGAGGCCGCATGTTTTGGTTACAGGCCGTGTCAGTGGCACTGTATTGTCCTCAAAGCGGGCAAAAAAGTTATTTAGTCTGCCTGGGAGCAAGACATCCTGGTCCGTGACGGGGCTGGTTTTCTTTTCTTAATCCGTGATTGACTGTAGACCCTGCCACATACCTCTTGTGTCTGAGCCATTGAATTGAGATTCTACTTAGTCTCTATACTGACGCTTAGCTTGTTTGATTGCCTTGCGGAGGGAATAGCTACACTGTTTGTATTCGGTCATGTTACCGGTCACCTTGCCCTGATTAAAAGCAGTGCTTTTAATTTCACGCGAATGCTGCCATCAATCCACGGTTTCTGGTTTGGGAATGTTTTAATCGTTGCTATGGGAAAGACATCTTCAACGCACGTTCTAATGAACTCGCACACGGAATCAGCGTATTCGTCAATGTTGTTGTCTGACGCAATACGAAACATATCCACATGATGGAAGCAGTCTTGGAGTGTGGAATCAGATTGGTCGGACCAGCGTTGAACAGACCTCAACGTGGGAGCTTCATGTTTTAGTTTCTGTCTGTAGGCAGGGATCAACAAAATGGAGTCGTGGTCAGCTTCTCTGAAAAGGAGGGCGCGGCAGGGCCTTATATGCGTCGCGGAAGTTAGAATAGCAGTGATCCAAGGTTTTGCCAGCCCTGGTTGCGCAATCGATATGCTGATACAATTTAGGGAGTCTTGTTTTCAGATTAGCCTTGTTAAAATCCCCAGCTACAATGAATGCAGCCTCAGGATGTATGGATTCCAGTTTGCAAAGAGTCAAATAAAGTTCGTTCAGAGCCATCGATGTGTCTGCTTGGGGGGGAATATATACGGCTGTGATTATAATCGAAGAGAATTCCCTTGGTAGATAATGCGGTCGACATTTGATTGTGAGGAATTCTAAATCAGGTGAACAGAAGGACTTGAGTTCCTGTATGCTTTTGTGACCACATCACATCTCGTTAGCCATAAGGCATACGCCCCCGCCCCTCTTCTTACCAGAAAGATGTTTGTTTCTGTCGGCGCGATGCATGGAGAAACCAGCTGGCTGCACCGACTCCAATAGCGTCTCTCCAGTGAGCCATGTTTCCGTGAAGCAAAGAACGTTACAGTCTCTGATGTCCCTCTGGAATGCTACCCTTGCTCGGATTTCATCAACCTTGTTGTCAAGAGACTGGACATTGGCGAGAAGTATACTGGGGAGTGGTGCATGATGAGCCCGTCTCCGGAGTCTGACCAGAAGACCGCTACTTTTCCCTCTTTTACGAAGTCGTTTTTTTGGGTCGACGGCTGGGATCCATTCCGTTGTCCTGGGTGGAAGGCAGAAAACAGGATCCGCTTCGCGAAAGTCATATTCTTGGTCGTACTGATGGTGAGTTGACGCTGCTCTTATATTCAGTAGTTCTTCTCGACTGTATGTAATGAAACCTAAGATGACCTGGGGTACCAATGTAAGAAATAACACGTAAAAAAACTAAAAACTGCATAGTTTCCTAGGAACGCGAAGCGAGGCGGCCATCTCTGTCGGCGCCGGAAGTAAACTATATATGTTTGTGTGTGTGTGTGTATGTGTGTAAATGTGTTTGTGTATATATGTTTGTGTGTGTGTGTGTATAAATGTGTTTGTGTATATATGTTTGTGTGTGTGTGTGTATAAATGTGTTTGTGTGTAAATGTGTATGTGTATATATGTTTGTGTGTGTGTGTGTGTGTGTGTGTGTGTAAATGTGTTTGTGTATATATGTTTTTTTGTGTGTGTGTGTGTGTATGTGTGTAAATGTGTTTGTGTGTATGTATGTGTATGTATATATGTTTGTGTGTGTGTGTGTGTGTCTGTATGTGTGTTTGTGTGTATATGTGTATGTGTATATATGTTTGTGTGTGTGTGGATAAGAAGGGTCTGCAGGGTGGAGGATAACGGGTGGGAGGGGAGAAGAAATAAAGGTTTCATTCCCTCCGTGATATCTGTGGGTTGGCTGGTTCCACCTGTCAGACATATCACCCGCTTTGGGAGGAAGGGGAAAGAGGGGGATCACAGACCAAAGGCTGGAAGACACCACCAGACAACACCTCAGATCTTTAAATCGACTCTCTAAAACTAGGAATGTATCCCAAATGGCACCCTCAAACGTAGATAAATATATAGGGAATAGAGAGCTATGACACCCTCAAACGTAGAGAACTATATAGGGAAATCAGAGCTATGACACCCTCAAACATAGAGAACTATATAGGGAAATCAGAGCTATGACACCCTCAAACATAGAGAACTATATAGGGAAATCAGAGCTATGACACCCTCAAACATAGAGAACTATATAGGGAATAGAGAGCTATGACACCCTCAAACATAGAGAACTATATAGGGAATTCAGAGCTATGACACCCTCAAACATAGAGAACTATATAGGGAATTCAGAGCTATGACACCCTCAAACATAGAGAACTATATAGGGAATTCAGAGCTATGACACCCTC
This sequence comes from Oncorhynchus nerka, assembly GCF_034236695.1. Taxonomy (NCBI): domain Eukaryota; kingdom Metazoa; phylum Chordata; class Actinopteri; order Salmoniformes; family Salmonidae; genus Oncorhynchus; species Oncorhynchus nerka. The sequence continues at coordinate 13,443,031 of NC_088404.1, read as the reverse complement.
AAACATAGAGAACTATATAGGGAATTCAAAGATATGACACCCTCAAACATAGAGAACTATATAGGGAATTCAGAGCTATGACACCCTCAAACATAGAGGACTATATAGGGAATAGAGAGATATGACACCCTCAAACATAGAGAACTATATAGGGAAATCAGAGCTATGACACCCTCAAACAGAGATAAATATATAGGGAATAGAGAAAAATGACACCCTCAAACATAGAGGACTATATAGGGAATAGAGAGCTATGACACCCTCAAACATAGAGAACTATATAGGGAATTCAGAGCTATGACACCCTCAAACATAGAGAACTATATAGGGAATAGAGAGCTATGACACCCTCAAACATAGAGAACTATATAGGGAATTCAAAGCTATGACACCCTCAAACATAGAGAACTATATAGGGAATAGAGAGCTATGACACCCTCAAACATAGAGAACTATATAGGGAATTCAGAGCTATGACACCCTCAAACATAGAGAACTATATAGGGAATAGAGAAAAATGACACCCTCAAACATAGAGGACTATATAGGGAATTCAGAGCTATGACACCCTCAAACATAGAGAACTATATAGGGAATTCAGAGCTATGACACCCTCAAACATAGAGGACTATATAGGGAATTCAGAGCTATGACACCCTTAAACATAGAGGACTATATAGGGAATAGAGAGATATGACACCCTCAAACATAGAGAACTATATAGGGAATAGAGAGCTATAACACCCTCAAACATAGAGGACTATATGGGGAATTCAGAGCTATGACACCCTTAAACATAGAGAACTATATAGGGAATAGAGAGCTATGACACCCTCAAACATAGAGAACTATATAGGGAAATCAGAGCTATGACACCCTCAAACATAGAGGACTATATAGGAATAGAGAGCTATGACACCCTCAAACATAGAGGACTATATGGGGAATTCAGAGCTATGACACCCTTAAACATAGAGAACTATATAGGGAATAGAGAGCTATGACACCCTCAAACATAGAGAACTATATAGGGAAATCAGAGCTATGACACCCTCAAACATAGAGGACTATATAGGGAATAGAGAGCTATGACACCCTCAAACATAGAGGACTATATGGGGAATTCAGAGCTATGACACCCTTAAACATAGAGAACTATATAGGGAATAGAGAGCTATGACACCCTCAAACATAGAGAACTATATAGGGAATTCAGAGCTATGACACCCTCAAACATAGAGGACTATATAGGGAATAGAGAGATATGACACCCTCAAACATAGAGGACTATATAGGGAATAGAGAGCTATAACACCCTCAAACATAGAGAACTATATAGGGAATAGAGAGCTATAACACCCTCAAACATAGAGAACTATATAGGGAATAGAGAGATATGACACCCTCAAACATAGAGGACTATATAGGGAATTCAGAGCTATGACACCCTCAAACATAGAGAACTATATAGGGAATAGAGAGCTATAACACCCTCAAACATAGAGAACTATATAGGGAATAGAGAGCTATGACACCCTCAAACATAGAGAACTATATAGGGAATAGAGAGCTATGACACCCTCAAACATAGAGAACTATATAGGGAATTCAGAGCTATGACACCCTCAAACATAGAGAACTATATAGGGAATAGAGAGCTATGACACCCTCAAACATAGAGAACTATATAGGGAATAGAGAGCTATGACACCCTCAAACATAGAGAACTATATAGGGAAATCAGAGCTATAACACCTTCCCCCTCACTGATATGAAAGGGGATATGAAAGAAAATGGGATGAAAGGATTTACGGCTGAATAGATATCAAATAAGGCAAATAAAAACATCATCCAACCAGAGATATTATAACTACTACTAATGGGGTATTGTTGTCATCATCCAACCAGAGATATTATAACTACTACTAATGGGGTATTGTTGTCATCATCCAACCAGAGATATTATAACTACTACTAATGGGGTATTGTCGTCATCATCCAACCAGAGATATTATAACTACTACTAATGGGGTATTGTTGTCATCATCCAACCAGAGATATTATAACTACTACTAATGGGGTATTGTCGTCATCATCCAACCAGAGATATTATAACTACTACTAATGGGGTATTGTTGTCATCATCCAACCAGAGATATTATAACTACTACTAATGGGGTATTGTCGTCATCATCCAACCAGAGATATTATAACTACTACTAATGGGGTATTGTTTGTCATCATTCAACCAGAGATATTATAACTACTACTAATGGGGTATTGTTGTCATCATCCAACCAGAGATATTATAACTACTACTAATGGGGTACTGTTTGTCATCATCCAACCAGAGATATTATAACTACTACTAATGGGGTATTGTTTGTCATCATCCAACCAGAGATATTATAACTACTACTAATGGGGTATTGTTGTCACCATCCAACCAGAGATATTATAACTACTACTAATGGGGTATTGTTTGTCGTCATCGCCTTTTGCCTTTTGGTAGGTCGCCATTGTAAATAAGAATTTGTTCTTAACTGACTTGCCGAGTTAAATAAAGGTTAAATAAAATAAAAATTGTTAGAAGCATTAGACAGAGCGACTGCTGAGACTAGACTACTGATTCATGATGCAATACGAAAGACAGGAACAGTAGGTGGTGTGGATGTAGATTACGGGACACATGCAATAGGAATGTGGAAAATATCTGTAAATGTTAGATGGGAATGTCTCGAAGACATCTAGCAAAAAATTCAACACACAACTTAGCCACCGATACCATGAAAGTGTGTGGTGTGAATGTAGATGACGTCAATGAACGTGCCATAACTGTGGGAATGACTCGAAGACATCTCGCTAAAAATATATACGACAGAAATTAACAAATGATCCCGAAGGCGAGTGAAAGTGTGTGAAGTGTAATGTCTTCCCCATCTCCTTGAGTGGAAAAGACCTGAAGTTAGTGCCTAATTAATGACTATGTGGTGGTAAAGTAGAGATTACCTGTGGCAAAATTAGCAGGCAAAACAGATAGATGTGATTAGTACAAGTTGGATGAAATGCCAGTGTGTGCACACAGACAACCTCTTCCAATTCCAGACACACAAACATGCATCCACACACACACGTCCACCCCCCCCCTCCCACACACACATCCCCCCCGCACACACACCCCCAACACCCCCTCCCACACACACACACACGCCCAACACCCCCTCCCACACACACACACACACACACACACACACACACACACACACACACACACACACACACACACACACACACACACACACCCAACACCCCCTCCCACACACACATCCACCCCCCCAACACACACACACACTGGTGTCTAAATCCTTGATAAGGCAACGGGCCCCTTCTCTTGATCCATCACACACACCCTCTCGGAGGTCCCTTTCTCTCTTCCCTTTTTCTCTACTTCATTTTCCCGGGGCGAGCTCTCAGCCGGGAGATTGCGGTGTGGCGGCGAGGCAGAGCGGGGATGGTGGCGGCAGGCTGACAGTAAATTAATGACTATGATGGCGTGATTGGGGGGCTGCCGCCCACAGCCAGGCTGTGTTGGATGCTGTCATAATATTCGCTGCCTTTGATTACCAGTAATTGAAAAAGCAGTCACAAACGTGTCTGTGGATGGCTGCCAGAGGGAAGGGGCTCCTCTCCTTGGGGAGAAAGAGAGGGAAGGGGCTCCTCTCCTCAGGGAGAAAGAGAGGGAAGGGGCTCCTCTCCTCAGGGAGAAAGAGAGGGAAGGGGCTCCTCTCCTCGGGGAGAAAGAGAGGGAAGGGGCTCCTCTCCTCAGGGAGAAAGAGAGGGAAGGGGCTCCTCTCCTCAGGGAGAAAGAGAGGGAAGGGGCTCCTCTCCTCAGGGAGAAAGAGAGGGAAGGGGCTCCTCTCCTCAGGGAGAAAGAGAGGGAAGGGGCTCCTCTCCTCAGGGAGAAAGAGAGGGAAGGGGCTCCTCTCCTCGGGGAGAAAGAGAGGGAGGGGGCTCCTCTCCTCGGGGAGAAAGAGAGGGAGGGGGCTCCTCTCCTCGGGGAGAAAGAGAGGGAAGGGGCTCCTCTCCTCAGGGAGAAAGAGAGGGAAGGGGTGCCTCTCCTCAGGGAGAAAGAGAGGGAAGGGGCTCCTCTCCTCAGGGAGAAAGAGAGGGAAGGGGCTCCTCTCCTCAGGGAGAAAGAGAGGGAAGGGGCTCCTCTCCTCGGGGAGAAAGAGAGGGAGGGGGCTCCTCTCCTTGGGGAGAAAGAGAGGGAAGGGGCTCCTCTCCTCGGGGAGAAAGAGAGGGAAGGGGCTCCTCTCCTCGGGGAGAAAGAGAGGGAAGGGGCTCCTCTCCTCAGGGAGAAAGAGATATCTAATGTTCCTCTCTAGAGTGTCTCTGTTAAGGTACAGGTCATCTAGGAATGATCTTCTCCATAATGAAATATCTAATAACAAGGCTACATCACTGGTTCCCCAGACTAATCCAGAAGAGTTGGTCTAGTCCAGTCTTTGGGCGGTTATAGACCCAATAACTGGACGTAATGTCACGCTCATCTTGGGTTGCTGGGCATGCGGCTTACAGAAATAGAAACATATGCATTGAGGCTAAAGGAACCAGATGGTCATACATTTGTTGAAGCCAGTGAGGTGAAAGGAAATCATCAATGGTCTTTGCTGATTGAAACATTTGGCCTATTTTAGACTTTAGACTTTAGACTTCTATGATGTAATGTCAGGATCCTCACATTGTGCTTTATTTTGTATTTATTTTCATTATGTTTTTATTTGCTTTTATTTCCAAAAAGAGCACCCTATCCCATTCCCCCCCAGCCCAACATGTCTCCATCCAACACCCCATATTGTGATTTCTCAGACTGAGGTCATATCAGAAACCTCTCGCTGAGATGAATGAATGAACAAAACCTCATTCTGAAATAGAGGCATTCAGCACCAAACTGTCTTCTTCTTAGAACACATTTTATTGACATACGGTAAGTGAAGGAATATACGATACGTTACCAAGCATGTAATAAAAACAGAAGCAGGCAGGCTGCAAACACACATTCCTAATAGGATTTGATAATAGAAATGAGGCATAAAGAAGAAAGGCTTAATATATTATATTTGCGTTGACTCTAATGCCGAGGCAGAGGCGACGAAGTGGATAAGCAAATCTCTTTAGAGAAGAACGGTGTGGAATAACTCAAGCTCAGTGGCTGGAAGGAGCGAGGCATTCAAACAAATTCAAATGAAACAAAAGAGGGGAAATGTAATCATCATACATCACTCAACGTAAAGCCAGGCTGGTTGCACAGTTTGTCTGGTCCTCAACCATGTGAAAAGAACATTAGTCCAGGGCACAGGTGGACGGTGCTACCTTCACTGGGGACGGGCTCATACTAATGACCAGAATGGAATTCATGGTATCGAATACATCAACCTCTCGGTTCCCATGTGTTTGATACCATTCATTTGACTCCATTCCAGACATTATTATGAGCCATCCTTCCCTCAGCAGCCCCCTGTGGTCCAGAATGATGAAAGGAGGAGTGTTTTGGATTGAGACACAGCCAAGTGTCGACGTGAGGACAGCATATCATCCCCTCCTGTCTAATCTGCATTTACATCAAGTAGAAGATCCAGATGGAAGCAGAGAAAGGGTTTGACTTGGGGACACGGTTTATATTTATTTACCTGATACTTCTTTGTTACTTGCAGAACAGACACCTTTTTTGTTTTTACTTCTCAGACAGGTCAAATAAGACAGGACTTAAGGGTGTGAGGTTGCTTCACTTGAAATGAGTTATTACCAATGAGATAGTATGAATATTCCCTCATGAAGGTCTCATAGTATTAAGTACATGAACAACATCACTATTGGCAGTGGCTGTGATGTATAACGCTGATCTTAACTTTTGTCTCCGCCGATCCTTGTCACAGATGGGCTGTTGCAGCAGACGACCACACCGGGTTCCAATCCCATCAGCTAAAAACAAGAAGAATCGGCTCCAGTGGGCACGCGATCACCAACACTGGACATTTGAGGGGTGGAAAAACATTGCCTGGTCCGACGAATCCTGGTTCCTGTTATGTCATATTGATGGAAGAGTCAGGATTTTGCGTAAGCAGCATGAGTCCACATGGACACATCCTTCCTGCAGTCAAAGGTACAGGCTGGTACCGGTGGTGTACTGCCGTCAAATCTGCAGCAACTGAGTGATGCCATCGCGTCAGCATGGACCAACATCCCTGTGGAACATTTCCGACTTGTAGAATCTATGCCCCGAAGAATTCAGGCTGTTGGGCGTACTACATGGATGTACCTAATAAACTGTCCGGTGAGTGTACATCTTGCTGGTTTTTCCATGCATCGTTTAGACCGGACGGTAGCCAGGGTAGATGAAGGGGGAGGGGTGTGTCTCTTTGTTAACAATATTAAGTCTTGTGTTTTTGCTTGCCTGAGTTAGAATACCTCATGATAAGCTGTAGACCATACTATTTCCCAAGAGAGTTTTTATCTATATTTTTCGTAGCTGTACTTACCAACCGATGTTGGCACTAAGACCACACTCAACGAGCTGTATAGGGCCAAAAGCAAACAAGAAAATACACTTGCAGAGGCGGCGCTTCTCGTGGTGATTTTAATACAAGGAAACTGGAATATGTTCATCCAAAAACATTTAGGAGTTTACTACATCAGTCACCAACTTCATTAATAAGTGCATCGACGACGTCCACACAGTGACCGTACGTACATACAGTATCTCAACCAGAAGCAATGGATTACAGGCAACAAACACACTGGGCTAAAGGTTAGAGCTGCCGCTTTCAAGAAGCGGGACACTAATAAGATGCTTATAAGAAATCGCGCTACAAACTTCGATGAGCCATTAAACAGGCAACGCGCCAATACAAGACTAAAATCTATGCATCGAATTTGACAGAGCTTGCAAACTATCATGGATTACAAAGGGAAACCCAGCCGTGAACTTCCCAGTGACGCGAGCCTACCAGACGAGCGGAATGCCTTCTATGCTCATTTCTCGGCAAGCAACACTGAACATGCATGAGAGAACCAGCTGTTCCCGGACGACTGTGTGATCACACTCTCTGTAGCCGATGTGAGTAAGACCTTTAAACAGGTTGACATTCACGGATTACCAGAACGAGTGCTCAGTGCATGTTCTGACCAGCTGGCAAGTGTCTTCACTGGCATTTTCAAACTCTCCCTGACCCAGTCTGTAATACCTACATGTTTATTTTATTTGATTTATTTCACCTTTATTTAACCAGGTAGGCAAGTTGAGAACAAGTTCTCATTTACAATTGTGACCTGGCCAAGATAAAGCAAAGCAGTTCGACAGATACAACGACACAGAGTTACACATGGAGTAAAACAAACATACAGTCAATAATATAGTATAAACAAGTCTATATACAATGAGGTGAGAAGGGAGGTAAAGGCAAAAAAGGCCATGGTGGCAAAGTAAATACAATATAGCAAGTAAAACACTGGAATGGTAGTTTTGCAATGGAAGAATGTGCAAAGTAGAAATAAAAATAATGGGGTGCAAAGGAGCAAAATAAATAAATAAATTAAATACAGTTGGGAAAGACCACCATAGCCCCTGTGCACAAGAACACCAAGGTAACTTGTCTAAATGACTATTGCCCTGTAGCACTCACATCTGTTGCCATGAAATACTTTGAAATACTGGTCATCGCTCACATTAACAAACTCATCCCAGACACCCTGGACCCATTCCAATTTGCCTACCGCCCCAACATATCTCAGATGACACAATCGTTATTGCACTCCACACTGCCTTAGATGAACATCTATGTGAGAATGCTGTTCATTAACTACAGCTAAGCATTCAACACCATAGTGCCCTCCAAGCTCATCACTAAGCTCAGGACCCTGGAACTGAACACTTCCTTCTGTAACTGGATCCTAGACTTCCTGATGGGCCACCATGCTGACCCTCAACACGGGGGCCCCTCAGGGGTGAGTGCTTACTCCCCTTCTGGTGCCAGGACAACAACCTATCCCTCGACATCAGCAAGACAAAGGAGCTGATCGTGGATGACAGGAAACGGAGGGCCGAGCACGCCCCCATCCACATCAACAGGGCTGTAGAGAAGCGGGTGGAGAGCTTCAAGTTCCTCTGTGTCCAAATCACTAAGGAATTAACCTGGTCGACACACCAACAAAGTCGTGATAAAGGCATGACAAAGCCTCTTCTTGCTCAGGAGGCTGGAAATATTTAGCATGGGCCCTCAGTTCCTCAAAAGGTCTACAGCTGCACCATTGAAAGCATCCTGACTGGCTGCATCAGTCCTTGGGATGGCAACTGCTCGGCATCTGACCGCAAGGCGCTACAGAGGGTAGTGCGTACGGCCCATTATATCACTGGCACCGAGATTCCTGCCATCCAGATACCAGAAGGTGTCAGAGGGAGGCCCTACAAATTGTCAAAGACTACAGTCCCCAAGTCATAGACTGTTCACTCTACTACCGCACGGCAAGCAGTAACGATGCACCAAGTCTGGAACCAGCAGGACCCTGAACAGATTCTACCCCCAAGCCAAAAGATAGCTAAATAGTTAGTTAAATAATAACCAAATAGCTACCAGGACTATCTGCATTGACCCTTTTTGCACTAACTGTACCTAGTCACTTCACCTATATGTACATCCTATATATACCTCAATTACCTAGTATCAACGCATATGGACTCAGTACTGGGACCTGTGTATATAGCTAAGTTATCGTTACTCATTGTGTATTTATTTTTTCCTTGTGTATGCTTTTTCTATTCATTTTTCCATTTTTCTCTCTACAATGTTGGGAAGAATTTCACTGTTAGTTTAAACCTGTTGTTTACGAAGCATGTGACAAATACAATTTGATTTATAAAGGTCCTGTGGATATCCTGAGCTGTCTGTGGTTTGGATATAATGTGACCTATAATCTATTTGTTACCACATCCCCCCAGGGACAGGCCTGTGGAGTCAATTATAACTAAACAATCTTTATTGGTTAAGCCCCATTATGAGATATAGTGTGTCTGTGTGTGTGTTTGTCAAACGTTATTAACAACCTTGCCGGCAGGGAGGCATAATCAAGTCTTACCTCGTACTCAAACTCCTCTGTCCTCTGTTGGTCTGGGAGGGTGGAGAGGTAGTCTGTCCCCTCATAGAACTCCTGTTCCATAGTGTGGAGAGAGTGACAACTGTCAGGAGAGATGGGAAAAGGCAGAGGGAAAGGGAGATGAGAGAAGGAGAGGGAAGTAGAAAGAGTGACAGAGAAGGACATTTAGAGGGAGTTTATATTTCACATAATCTCTCTCTTACATACACTGACTGTAAGTGACAGACTTCTCTTTGTATTTTCCCTGCATGGGACAGCTACGAGGAGAGGAAGAAAGGATGTGTCAGTGCTGTCTAGGATGATGTTGCATGCTGGGGGATAAAAGCATTTCCTCTCATTAATCACTGCATACCAGGAGAGTTCAATTAAATGACTCCACACATACTTAATCTCTATCTCCCACTATCCCTGTCCTTGAGTAGATTTTGGACAAAGTCCCATGAATTTTACACATTGTCTTCAGAAAGCAAATTTGACAGATCTTTGTTTATGGTTTATGGTGCAATTTCAGCAAAAAAAAAGTGTTGAAACAAATGTCACACATATTATTCTTGGCTTTGCAATATTCACTCCGGCAAACTGTTGAACATATTGAGCAATGTATCTTTATTCCCATCAGAAATTCATAGTATCTGCAAGTATACACTACCACATGTTATTCTGTCCCAAAACAATCTTCTGGTGACAAGATTGGGATGGTAAATGTCAGAATGTTATATCCTCTGGCGCTCCCACAACATTGCAGCACATCGTAACATTGTTGGCCGAGTGTGTGTCTTTGCCTACGTGTCTGTGTGTGAGTGTGAGTGTGTGTGCACGTGTGTGGTGTGTGTGTGTGTGTGTGTGCGTGCGCGCACGTGTGTGGTGTGTGTGTGTGTGTGTGCGTGCGTTGTGTGTGTGTGCGTGCGCGCGCGTGTGTGTGTGTGTGTGTGTGTGTGTGTGTGCGTGTGTGTAACACAATTTCACAGCTTTACTGCCAAGTTGAAACACGGGGGGGAAACAAACATTTGTTGTGTCTATAAAATCTACCACAACCTTGGTCTGTGCACCTGATCGCAGATGAAGAGGAGTATATTTACTTTTTATTGATCAAATTGATTACATTTAAGAGCCCAGCCCGGGGCTGCAACTGGGCTGTGAATGAATGTTGCACTGTTTCAAGGTTTTAATTATCCCATTCGCTTTAATCACCTTGTAAACCTTCCATGAAACCAAATGGCTATGCCAAACAGCACCAATTATTACAAGCAGGCCGTGTGGGTAGTGGTGATATACTGGTGGAAAGATCTTATATTATGACCTAACAAAGGGTTGGGTCTGGTCAAGTTTAAAAAGGTCTGGTCAGGTTTAAAGGGTCCAGTCAGGTTTAAAGGGTCTGGTCAGGTTTAAAGGGTCTGGTCAGGTTTATAAAGGTCTGGTCCGGTTTAAAGGGTCTGGTCAGGTTTAAAGGGTCTGGTCAAGTTTAAAAAGGTCTGGTCAGGTTTAAAGGGTCTGGTCAGGTTTAAAGGGTCTGATCAGGATTAAAGGGTCTGGTCAGGATTAAAGGGTCTGGTCAGGTTTAAAGGGCCTGGTCAGGTTTAAAGGGCCTGGTCAGGTTTAAAGGGCCTGGTCAGGTTTAAAGGGTCTGGTCAGGTTTAAAGGGTCTGGTCAGGTTTAAAGGGCCTGGTCAGGTTTAAAGGGTCTGGTCAGGTTTAAAGGGTCTGGTCAGGTTTAAAGGGCCTGGTCAGGTTTAAAGGGTCTGGTCAGGTTTAAAGGGTCTGGTCAGGTTTAAAGGGTCTGGTCAGGTTTACTAAGGTCTGGTCAAGTTTAAAGGGTCTGGTCAGGTTTAAAGGGTCTGATCAGGATTAAAGGGTCTGGTCATGATTAAAGGGTCTGGTCAGGTTTAAAGGGTCTGGTCAGGTTTAAAGGGCCTGGTCAGGATTAAAGGGGTTGGGTGTGGGTGACACGTGAAGGTTGGTCATAGCTTAACAATCTCAATTTGACACAGGTTGTTTTTTCTTCTGTGACAGTATTATAACAGACTTACTGTATAAAACAAATCTGATCTCTGAATGAAATGACAAGACTTGGCGCTGAATGTGACTCCAACTCAATACTTGATTTATTTAATGTGACTCCAACTGATATTGGATACTTGATTTATTTAATGTGACTCCAACTGATATTGGATACTTGATTTATTTAATGTAACTCCAACTGATATTGGATACTTGATTTATTTAAATTTTATTTTATTTTACCTTTATTTAACTAGGCAAGTCAGTTAAGAACAAATTCTTATTTTCAATGACGGCCTAGGAACAGTGGGTTATTAACTGCCTGTTCAGGGGCAGAACGACAGATTTGTACCTTGTCAGCTCGGGGGTTTGAACTTGCAACCTTCCGGTTACTAGTCCAACGCTCTAACCACTAGGCTACGCTAACCACATGTGACTCCAACTGATATTGGATACTTGATTTATTTAATGTAACTCCAACTGATATTGGATACTTGATTTATTTAATGAGACTCCAACTGATATTGGATACTTGATTTATTTAATGAGACTCCAACTGATATTGGATACTTGAAGAATCTAAGACAATCATCCATGGGATGTTGCTGGAGTGAATGATCAACTTAATATACCCCTTGTGTAGAGAGAAGCCCCCGGCACAGCTAATCTTTCACTCCGTAGAGGAGAAACCCAGATATTCTCACGCCAGACGTTATCTTCTTCACAGTATGCTTCCCCGTAGAGATTAATACAATATGAACAAAAAAGGAACAGAAAGAGAAAATAATGAACACGTTTTCTTGTGTTGTCTTGGAGGAAACCCCAGTCTAAATTATGAGGGTCTACCTCAAGAATCTCAGATGTTGTACACCTTCATTTATTTGACACACCATAAGAGATGGGTCCTTTTGGCATTGCATTCACGTTTCAAGCCTTGAAATGGTATTGTATTGTGCGCATAAACAATCCAACTCAATCTCAGGTCTTCATAGCTAAAGTATTCAATCAATGTCTTCATATAGCTAAAGCAGTACATTATTTCTCTCCACAATCCAGCGAGAGGGAGTACTGTACTTTGCTGTTCTTTGAGTGGTTTGATTCTGGGTTGGCAAGGCAAATAATGTACTACTTCAGTTTTCAAGGCTTTGGGAAACCTATCCCTGACATCCCAGACAGTGGTGTGTGTTTGAATAACTCAGATCAGAGCCTACTCGTCAGACAACAGGAAGGGACAGATAACAGAGATCAGTTTTGCCTTTCAGATCACAATGAATACAATCACATGGACATGTGGGACCTGATCCTAGATCAGAATTCTTACTTTGAGCGGCTTTTTTAATACGGGCCCAAATCAGATCTTACCTGTCAGACAGCAGGAAAGGGCAGATGTCAGGCACGGGAGGGGTGGTGGCTCGGAGCTTGGCCAGGGCCATGATGTGTTCGAAGGTGATGTCTGTCTGCGTGCAAACGTCCACCACGTGCACTTCCTGAGTGGAGCCAACATGTCCTCCGCGGCCAACAGGGTTCCTCCTGAGCACCTGCACCACAATGGGGTCCTTAGCAGAGCGGATCGCCTCCACTGCCTCGTCATGACTGGCCTTGGAGAGGTCCTTCCCATTCACCTGTAATGTGGAGAGGGGAGAGATTACAGTTATAACTACACTTACTGTAAAGATACAGCTATTGATATAGTGCTTTAATGGACTCCCTACCTAGACTATGTAAGGTCTCGAAACTGAGTTGTTGGAAATTGACGATAATCGTTGGGGGTTCTTTTGGGAGTTGTTGGGAGTTGGGGGTTCTTTTGGGAGTTGTTGGGAGTTCTTTTGGGAGTTGTTGGGAATTGGGGGTTTTGTAAGTATGTTCTGGTCGCACCTGGGTACCCCATGACCACTTCCCGAGTCACCGAAAATGTATGATGTCATGTTCCTAGATATACGATAGATAACCAACTAATATTCCTGTGGTGCTGAGGTGTAGGGTGAAGTTGCCCCAAGACACTGTTCTTGGGTCAGTTTCGCATTTCCCTCACTAGTGGTTAACGTTAGGATTGGGGGAGGGGAAGCTGATCCTAGATATGTCCCTAGGAAAAACTTTACTCCGGAGCGTTGTGGAGACCATTTTTAATATGACTAATAAGCTAATCACCACACCTACAGACATCTGGCTGATTCTTGATAAACTAAAACAATATGATAAACAGACGACATCAGTCAAGAAAACACTTTGTTTAAGTAAAATCCTCGGTTCTACACAGCGATGCAGTTCTACATCACTGACTCTATGCATCATCATAAGAGTCAGACAGTACTGAACACACAGAACAGTTTTCCATCAGAGGGAAAATCATTGCTTCATTTAGTCCATTCATTGGACTGGAAAAAGTAACAGTGGGTTTGAAATACCTCAGAGAATGTGCTTGGTATAATGCTGAAAACAGAGATTGTAATTTAGATAGTCTCTCAGAAAAAGGTAAACGCAGCACAATTCTCTTGCAGTTGTATTCAAATTACAGCTTTCAGTTTTTAGTGTTTTGCTTGCGGTGCACAACTGTTCATGGAATAAGTTGGAATGAAATGATGAAGTGGAAAAGTACAAAGTAGAAACCTTATTATCTTTGCATTGAAAGTCAGTAGAAAACACAAGAACACCCACCAGGCTCGCTACTATTGGTTTATCTTGATAGTGTATGGTTTATCTTGATAGTGTATGGTTTATCATGATAATGTATGGTTTATCTTGATAGTGTAGGTATGGTTTATCTTGATAGTGTATGAATGGTTTATCATGATAGTGTATGTATGGTTTATCATGATAGTGTATGGTTTATCTTGATAATGTATGGTTTATCTTGATAGTTTAGGTATTGTTTATATTGATTGTGTATGGTTTATCTTGATAATGTATGGTTCATCTTGATAGTGTACGTATGTATGGTTTATCTTGATAGTGTACGTATGTATGGTTTATCTTGATAATGTATGGTTCATCTTGATAGTGTACGTATGTATGGTTCATCTTGATAGTGTACGTATGTATGGTTTATCTTGATAGTGTATGGTTTATCTTGATAGTGTATGAATGGTTTATCTTGATAATGTAGGTTTATCTTGATAGTGTATGTATAGTTTATCTTGATAATGTAGGTTTATCTTGATAGTGTATGAATGGTTTATCTTGATAGTGTATGAATGGTTTATCTTGATAGTTTAGGTATGGTTTATCTTGATAGTGTATGAATGGTTAATCTTGATAGTGTATGAATGGTTTATCTTGATAATGTAGGTTTATCTTGATAGTGTATGGTTTATCTTGATAGTGTATGAATGGTTTATCTTGATAATGTAGTGTTTATCTTGATAGTGTATGAATGGTTTATCTTGATAGTGTATGGTTTATCTTGATAATGTATGTATGCCACTTCAATAGCAGACACTTTTATCAAAAGTGACTACAACCGCTGCGGATAATTAAACTCACAACATTTGCATTATAAAGCGTCATCATGCTCTTACCATCTGAGCCCCACAGTACATAATGCTCTTACCAACTGAGCCCCACAGCACCACAGTACATCATGCTCCAACCAACTGAGCCCCACAGTACATCATGCTCTTACCAACTGAGCCCCACAGAACCACAGTACAACATGCTTTTACCAACTGAGCCCCACAGAATCACAGTACATCATGCTCTTACCATCTGAGCCCCACAGTACATAATGCTCTTACCAACTGAGCCCCACAGCACCACAGTACATCATGCTCCAACCAACTGAGCCCCACAGTACATCATGCTCTTACCAACTGAGCCCCACAGAACCACAGTACAACATGCTCTTACCAACTGAGCCCCACAGAACCACAGTACATCATGCTCTTACCATCTGAGCCCCACAGTACATAATGCTCTTACCAACTGAGCCCCACAGCACCACAGTACATCATGCTCCAACCAACTGAGCCCCACAGTACATCATGCTCTTACCAACTGAGCCCCACAGAACCACAGTACAACATGCTCTTACCAACTGAGCCCCACAGAACCACAGTACATCATGCTCTTACCAACTGAGCCCCACAGAACCACAGTACAACATGCTCTTACCAACTGAGCCCCACAGCACCACAGTACATCATGCTCTTACCAACTGAGCCCCACAGCACCACAGTACATCATGCTCCAACCAACTGAGCCCCACAGTACATCATGCTCTTACCAACTGAGCCCCACAGAACCACAGTACAACATGCTCTTACCAACTGAGCCCCACAGAACCACAGTACATCATGCTCTTACCAACTGAGCCCCACAGAACCACAGTACAACATGCTCTTACCAACTGAGCCCCACAGCACCACAGTACATCATGCTCTTACCAACTGAGCCCCACAGTACATCATGCTCTTACCAACTGAGCCCCACAGAACCACAGTACATCATGCTCTTACCAACTGAGCCCCACAGCACCACAGTACATCATGCTCTTACCAACTGAGCCCCACAGAACCACAGTACATCATGCTCTTACCAACTGAGCCCCACAGAACCACAGTACATCATGCTCTTACCAACTGAGCCCCACAGCACCACAGTACATCATGCACCAACCAACTGTGCCCCACAGTACATCATGCTCCTACCATCTGAGCCCCACAGCACCACAATACATAATGCTCTTACCAACTGAGCCCCACAGTACATCATGCTCTTACCAACTGAGCCCCACAGTACATCATGCTCCAACCAACTGAGCCCCACAGAACCACAGTACATCATGCTCTTACCAACTGAGCCCCACAGTACATCATGCTCCAACCAACTGAGCCCCACAGCACCACAGTACATCATGCTCCAACCAACTGAGCCCCACAGCACCACAGTACATCATGCTCCAACCAACTGAGACCCACAGTACATCATGCTCTTACCAACTGAGCCCCACAGAACCACAGTACAACATGCTCTTACCAACTGAGCCCCACAGTACATCATGCTCCAACCAACTGAGCCCCACAGTACATCATGCTCTTACCAACTGAGCCCCACAGAACCACAGTACATCATGCTCTTACCAACTGAGCCCCACAGCCCCACAGTACATCATGCTCTTACCAACTGAGCCCCACAGAACCACAGTACATCATGCTCTTACCAACTGAGCCCCACAGCACCACAGTACATCATGCTCTTACCAACTGAGCCCCACAGTACATCATGCTCTTACCAACTGATCCCCACAGAACCACAGTACATCATGCTCTTACCAACTGAGCCCCACAGTACATCATGCTCCAACCAACTGAGCCCCACAGCACCACAGTACATCATGCTCCAACCAACTGAGCCCCACAGCACCACAGTACATCATGCTCCAACCAACTGAGCCCCACAGTACATCATGCTCTTACCAACTGAGCCCCACAGAACCACAGTACAACATGCTCTTACCAACTGAGCCCCACAGAACCACAGTACATCATGCTCTTACCAACTGAGCCCCACAGAACCACAGTACAACATGCTCTTACCAACTGAGCCCCACAGCACCACAGTACATCATGCTCTTACCAACTGAGCCCCACAGCACCACAGTACATCATGCTCCAACCAACTGAGCCCCACAGTACATCATGCTCTTACCAACTGAGCCCCACAGAACCACAGTACAACATGCTCTTACCAACTGAGCCCCACAGAACCACAGTACATCATGCTCTTACCAACTGAGCCCCACAGAACCACAGTACAACATGCTCTTACCAACTGAGCCCCACAGCACCACAGTACATCATGCTCTTACCAACTGAGCCCCACAGTACATCATGCTCTTACCAACTGAGCCCCACAGAACCACAGTACATCATGCTCTTACCAACTGAGCCCCACAGCACCACAGTACATCATGCTCTTACCAACTGAGCCCCACAGAACCACAGTACATCATGCTCTTACCAACTGAGCCCCACAGAACCACAGTACATCATGCTCTTACCAACTGAGCCCCACAGCACCACAGTACATCATGCACCAACCAACTGTGCCCCACAGTACATCATGCTCTTACCAACTGAGCCCCACAGAACCACAGTACATCATGCTCCTACCATCTGAGCCCCACAGCACCACAGTACATAATGCTCTTACCAACTGAGCCCCACAGTACATCATGCTCTTACCAACTGAGCCCCACAGAACCACAGTACATCATGCTCTTACCAACTGAGCCCCACAGTACATCATGCTCCAACCAACTGAGCCCCACAGCACCACAGTACATCATGCTCCAACCAACTGAGCCCCACAGTACATCATGCTCTTACCAACTGAGCCCCACAGCACCACAGTACATCATGCTCTTACCAACTGAGCCCCACAGCACCACAGTACATCATGCTCTTACCAACTGAGCCCCACAGTACATCATGCTCTTACCAACTGAGCCCCACAGCACCACAGTACATCATGCTCCAACCAACTGAGCCCCACAGTACATCATGCTCTTACCAACTGATCCCCACAGAACCACAGTACAACATGCTCTTACCAACTGAGCCCCACAGAACCACAGTACATCATGCTCTTACCAACTGAGCCCCACAGAACCACAGTACAACATGCTCTTACCAACTGAGCCCCACAGCACCACAGTACATCATGCTCTTACCAACTGAGCCCCACAGTACATCATGCTCTTACCAACTGAGCCCCACAGAACCACAGTACATCATGCTCTTACCAACTGAGCCCCACAGCACCACAGTACATCATGCTCTTACCAACTGAGCCCCACAGAACCACAGTACATCATGCTCTTACCAACTGAGCCCCACAGAACCACAGTACATCATGCTCTTACCAACTGAGCCCCACAGTACATCATGCTCTTACCAACTGAGCCCCACAGTACATCATGCTCCAACCAACTGAGCCCCACAGAACCACAGTACATCATGCTCTTACCAACTGAGCCCCACAGTACATCATGCTCCAACCAACTGAGCCCCACAGCACCACAGTACATCATGCTCCAACCAACTGAGCCCCACAGTACATCATGCTCTTACCAACTGAGCCCCACAGCACCACAGTACATCATGCTCTTACCAACTGAGCCCCACAGCACCACAGTACATCATGCTCTTACCAACTGAGCCCCACAGTACATCATGCTCTTACCAACTGAGCCCCACAGCACCACAGTACATCATGCTCTGACCAACTGAGCCCCACAGTACATCATGCTCTTACCAACTGAGCCCCACAGCACCACAGTACATCATGCTCTTACCAACTGATCCCCACAGCACCACAGTACATCATGCTCCAACCAACTGAGCCCCACAGTACATCATGCTCCAACCAACTGAGCCCCACAGCACCACAGTACATCATGCTCTGACCAACTGAGCCCCACAGCACCATAGTACATCATGCTCTTACCAACTGAGCCCCACAGCACCACAGTACATCATGCTCTTACCAACTGAGCCCCACAGCACCACAGTACATCATGCTCTAACCAACTGAGCCCTACAGTACATCATGCTCTTACCAACTGATCCCCACAGCACCACAGTACATCATGCTCTTACCAACTGATCCCCACAGCACCACAGTACATCATTCTCTTACCAACTGAGCCCCACAGCACCACAGTACATCATGCTCTTACCAACTGATCCCCACAGCACCACAGTACATCATTCTCTTACCAACTGAGCCCCACAGCACCACAGTACATCATGCTCTTACCAACTGATCCCCACAGCACCACAGTACATCATGCTCTTACCAACTGATCCCCACAGCACCACAGTACATCATGCTCTTACCAACTGATCCCCACAGCACATCATGCTCTGACCAACTGAGCCCCACAGCACCACAGTACATCATGCTCTTACCAACTGAGGCCCACAGCACCACAGTACATCATGCTCTGACCAACTGAGCCCCACAGCACCACAGTACATAATGCTCTTACCAACTGAGCCCCACAGCACCACAGTACATCATGCACTTACCAACTGAGCCCCACAGTACATCGTGCTCTTACCATCTGAGCACCACATTACATCATGCTTTTACCATCTGAGCACCACATTACATCATGCTTTTACCATCTGAGCACCACAGTACATCATGCTTTTACCATCTGAGCACCACAGTACATCATGCTCTTACCATCTGAGCACCACAGTACATCATGCCCTTATCAACTGAGCCCCACAGCACCACAGTCATGCTCTTACCATCTGAGCCCCACAGCACCACAGTCATGCTACTCATCGCTAAGGACAGGTGTATCTGAGGAAGCATCCACATTCCATCCATTACCAGGTCTTCTAATCAAACACACACCTTCTTTCCAGGCACAACATTAGGTGACTAATATAACGTTATGTTTCTCTGGTATCTGGAGTGACCTTCGTGTGAAGTGATGCTGCATTAATCACCTGAGAGACAAACTGTGTCAACACACCGGCAGAGCTCATGTTGAGCAGAACCGCAACTGGAGAAGACCATAGGAGTCTACCTCTCTCCTCATTCTCCTTCCCTCCATCTTGCTTTACATTGCTACAGACCTCAGCATTCTGCTGCAAATCTAGAACTATCTGAATAACTAGGCTAGCCCATTTTGGTCTGAACCAGCTAGCTCACTCACTCACTCACTCACTCACTCACTCACTCACTCACTCACTCACTCACTCACTCACTCACTCACTCACTCACTCACTCACTCACTCACTCACTCACTCACAGGAGGCTAGCTAACTAATCCTGGAACAAAACAGAGGCTCTGTTCTGCCTGCAGAAAGGAAACAAAGGACTGGGACCAGATAAAGATGGCTGCCGATGGTGTATGACAGTCCTGGAAAGATATGATCATATTACCGACCAACACGCTCTCCCTCTGGTCTCTGGTAAAGTCTGTCCTGCCTGGGCTCTTGGCTGCCTCCCAAGTGCTACACTATTCCCTATGAGTACTATTTTTGACCAGGGCCCAGCAGCCGTGGTCAAAAGTAGTGCACTATATAGGGAATAGGGTGCAATTCTGGTCAAAAGTAGTGCACTATATAGGGAATAGAGTGCAATTCTGGTCAAAAGTAGTGCACTATATAGGGAATAGAGTGCCATTCTAGTCAAAAGTAGTGCACTATATAGGGAATAGGGTGCCATTTGGGATGCGGAACTCTGTTTCTAGCCTCCAAGCCCTCCTCGCTGCTTACTATCAGGGGAAACACGTCCACGACACACACACACACACACACTGAAAAACACAGGTACACAGACACACACACACACAGGCATGCACACACACACACACACACACACACACACACACACACACTGAAAAACACAGGTACACAGACACACACACACACAGGCATACACACACACACACACACACACACACATACAAACTGTCTGTTGTAGTTCCTGTGTAAACTCATTGCCCTGGTTAGTGTGGACATATCGATCTTTTCCCTTTCTGACTTTAGCTAGATATTCATACAGCCTCTTGTGATTTAGTCACACAGATTTAATCAAAGTTACACTGTCATAAACTCTACTCTCCAGTGTGCATGCGAAACCCATACTAATTCACAAACACACACTGGTAAACAAGAGCTGTTCTCAACAAATGATTTAGCAGAAGTGTACTGTTAATAATTTCAACTGTAGCTCTAAGAAATTCCACATGTCCACACAACCACTACATGTATTGCGAAAGAGTCAATTTAATTATCAGTATCAGCTGTAGCAACAGACAGACAATGATGATTAAAGTCCTGATGGTCTAGTTATCTGGTCCAGGTTCGTTTGTTCCTAGCAATGATTGTATGATTCCAAGACCATGGCCCTTGGATAGAAAAAGGGATACCGTGGAAGGCAGGGATAGAGGGATGGATACAGGGATAGAGGGATGGATACAGGGATAGAGGGATGGATACAGGGGTAGAGGGATAGATACAGGGATAGAGGGATGGATACAGGGATAGAGGGAGGGATACAGGGATAGAGGGATGGATACAGGGATAGAGGGATGGATACAGGGGTAGAGGGATAGAGGGATGGATACAGGGATAGAGGGATGGATACAGGGATGGAGGGATGGATACAGGGGTAGAGGGATGGATACAGGGATAGAGGGATGGATACAGGGATAGAGGGATGGAGGGATGGATACAGGGATAGAGGGATGGATACAGGGGTAGAGGGATGGATACAGGGATAGAGGGATGGATACAGGGATAGAGGGATGGATACAGGGATAGAGGGATGGATACAGGGGTAGAGGGATAGAGGGATGGATAAAGGGATAGAGGGATGGATACAGGGATAGAGGGATACAGGGATAGAGGGATGGATACAGGGCAAGAGGGATGGATACAGGGATACAGGGATAGAGGGATGGATACAGGGATAGAGGGATGGATACAGGGGTAGAGGGATAGAGGGATGGATAAAGGGATAGAGGGATGGATACAGGGATAGAGGGATACAGGGATAGAGGGATGGATACAGGGATAGAGGGAGGGATACAGGGGTAGAGGGATAGAGGGATGGATACAGGGATAGAGGGATGGATACAGGGATAGAGGGATACAGGGATAGAGGGATGGATACAGGGATAGAGGGATGGATACAGGGGTAGAGGGATAGAGGGATGGATACAGGGATAGAGGGATGGATACAGGGTTAGAGGGATACAGGGATAGAGGGATGGATACAGGGCTAGAGGGAGGGATACAGGGATAGAGGGATGGTGGGATAGAGGGATGGTGGGATAGAGGGATGGAGGGATAGAGGGATGGATACAGAGATAGAGGGATACAGGGATAGAGGGATACAGGGATAGAGGGATACAGGGATAGAGGGATACAGGGATAGAGGGATGGAGGGATAGAGGGATGGAAGGATAGAGGGATACAGGGATAGAGGGATACAGGGTTAGAGGGATACAGGGATAGAGGGATGGAGGGATAGAGGGATACAGGGTTAGAGGGATGGAGGGATAGAGGGATGGTGGGATAGAGGGATGGTGGGATAGAGGATGGTGGGATAGAGGGATGGTGGGATAGAGGGATGGATACAGAGATAAAGGGATGGTGGGATAGAGGGATGGATACAGGGATAGAGGGATGGTGGGATAGAGGGATGGTGGGATAGAGGAATGGATACAGGGATAGAGGGATGGTGGGATAGAGGGATGGATACAGGGATAGAGGGATGGATACAGGGATAGAGGGATGGATACAGGGATAGAGGGATGGATACAGGGATAGACGGATGGATACAGGGATAGAGGGATGGATACAGGGATAGCGGGATGGTGGGATAGAGGGAGGGACGGATACAGGGAGAGGGGTGGTGGGATAGAGGGAGGGATGGATACAGGGATATAGGGATGGTGGGATAGACGGATGGAGGGATGGATACACGGAGAGCGGGATGGATACAGGGATAGAGGGATGGATACAGGGTTAGAGGGATGGTGGGATAGAGGGATGGATACAGGGTTAGAGGGATGGATACAGGGATAGAGGGATGGATACAGGGATAGAGGGATGGAAGGATAGATGGATGGTGGG
Source organism: Oncorhynchus nerka (assembly GCF_034236695.1). Lineage (NCBI taxonomy): Eukaryota > Metazoa > Chordata > Actinopteri > Salmoniformes > Salmonidae > Oncorhynchus > Oncorhynchus nerka. The sequence goes on along the minus strand of NC_088404.1, from coordinate 13,420,284 downwards.
ATAGAGGGATGGATACAGGGATAGAGGGAAGGTGGGATAGAGGGATGGATACAGGGATAGAGGGATGGTGGGATAGAGGGATGGAGGGATAGAGGGATGGATACAGGGATAGAGGGATGGATACAGGGATAGAGGGATGGATACAGGGATAGAGGGATGGATACAGGGATAGAGGGATGGATACAGGGATAGAGGGATGGATACAGGGATAGAGGGATACAGGGATAGAGGGATGGATACAGGGATAGAGGGATGGTGGGATAGAGGGATGGTTGGATAGAGGGATGGAGGAATAGAGGGATGGTGGGATAGAGGGATGGATACAGAGATAGAGGGATACAGGGATAGCGGGTTAGAGGGATACAGGGATAGAGGGATGGAGGGATAGAGGGATACAGGGATAGAGGGATACAGGGACACAGGGTTAGAGGGATACAGGGATAGAGGGATGGAGGGATAGAGGGATGGAGGAATGGATACAGGGATAGAGGGATGGAGGGATAGACGGATACAGGGATAGAGGGATGGAGGGATAGAGGGATACATGGATGGTGGGATGGTGGGATAGAGGGATGGAGGGATAGAGGGATGGATACAGGGATGGAGGGATAGAGGGATACAGGGATAGAGGGATGGAGGGATAGAGGGATACAGGGATACAGGGATGGTGGGATAGAGGGATGGTGGGATAGAGGGATGGATACAGGGATAGAGGGATGGATACAGGGATAGAGGGATGGTGGCATAGAGGGATGGTGGGTTAGATGGATGGTGGGATAGAGGGATGGTGGGATAGAGGGATGGATACAGAGATAGAGGGATGGTGGGATAGAGGGATGGATACAGGGATGGTGGGATAGAGGAATGGATAGAGGGATGGTGGGATAGAGGGATGGATACAGGGATAGAGGGATGGTGGGATAGAGGGATGGTGGGATAGAGGGATACAGGGATAGAGGGATGGAGGGATAGAGGGATACAGGGATAGAGGGATGGTGGGATAGAGGGATGGTGGGATAGAGGGATGGTGGGATAGAGGGATGGATACAGGGTAGGAGGGATGGATACAGGGATAGAGGGATGGTGGCATAGAGGGATGGTGGGATAGATGGATGGTGGGATAGAGGGATGGTGGGATAGAGGGATGGTGGGATAGAGGGATGGTGGGATAGAGGGATGGATACAGAGATAGAGGGATGGTGGGATAGAGGGATGGATACAGGGATAGAGGGATGGTGGGATAGAGGGATGGATACAGGGATAGAGGGATGGTGGGATAGAGGGATGGTGGGATAGAGGGATGGATACAGGGATAGAGGGATGGTGGGATAGAGGGATGGTGGGATAGAGGGATGGATACAGAGATAGAGGGATGGTGGGATAGAGGGATGGATACAGGGATAGAGGGATGGTGGGATAGAGGAATGGATACAGGGATAGAGGGATGGTGGGATAGAGGGATGGTGGGATAGAGGGATGGATACAGGGATAGAGGGATGGTGGGATAGAGGGATGGTGGGATAGAGGGATGGATACAGGGAGGGATAGATACAGGGATAGAGGGATGGATACAGGGATAGAGGGATGGAGGGATAGAGGGATGGATACAGGGATAGAGGGATGGATACAGGGATAGAGGGATGGATACAGGGATAGAGGGATGGATACAGGGATAGCGGGATGGTGGGATAGAGGAGGGATGGATACAGGTAGAGGGGTGGTGGGATAGAGGAGGGATGGATACAGGGATATAGGGATGGTGGGATAGAGGGATGGAGGGATAGAGGGATGGATACAGGGAGAGCGGGATGAATACAGGGATAGAGGGATGGATACAGGGTTAGAGGGATGGTGGGATAGAGGGATGGATACAGGGATAGAGGGATGGATACAGGGATAGAGGGATGGATACAGGGATAGAGGGAAGGTGGGATAGAGGGATGGTGGGATAGAGGGATGGATACAGGGATAGAGGGATGGTGGGATAGAGGGATGGAGGGATAGAGGGATGGATACAGGGATAGAGGGATGGATACAGGGATAGAGGGATGGATACAGGGATATAGGGATGGATACAGGGATAGAGGGATGGATACAGGGGTAGAGGGATAGAGGGATGGATACAGGGATAGAGGGATGGATACAGGGTTAGAGGGATACAGGGATAGAGGGATGGATACAGGGCTAGAGGGAGGGATACAGGGATAGAGGGATGGTGGGATAGAGGGATGGTGGGATAGAGGGATGGAGGGATAGAGGGATGGATACAGAGATAGAGGGATACAGGGATAGAGGGATACAGGGATAGAGGGATACAGGGATAGAGGGATACAGGGATAGAGGGATGGAGGGATAGAGGGATGGAAGGATAGAGGGATACAGGGATAGAGGGATACAGGGTTAGAGGGATACAGGGATAGAGGGATGGAGGGATAGAGGGATACAGGGTTAGAGGGATGGAGGGATAGAGGGATGGTGGGATAGAGGGATGGTGGGATAGAGGGATGGTGGGATAGAGGGATGGTGGGATAGAGGGATGGATACAGAGATAAAGGGATGGTGGGATAGAGGGATGGATACAGGGATAGAGGGATGGTGGGATAGAGGGATGGTGGGATAGAGGAATGGATACAGGGATAGAGGGATGGTGGGATAGAGGGATGGATACAGGGATAGAGGGATGGATACAGGGATAGAGGGATGGATACAGGGATAGAGGGATGGATACAGGGATAGAGGGATGGATACAGGGATAGAGGGATGGATACAGGGATAGAGGGATGGTGGGATAGAGGGAGGGATGGATACAGGGATAGAGGGGTGGTGGGATAGAGGGAGGGATGGATACAGGGATAGAGGGATGGTGGGATGGAGGGATGGAGGGATGGATACAGGGAGAGCGGGATGGATACAGGGATAGAGGGATGGATACAGGGTTAGAGGGATGGTGGGATAGAGGGATGGATACAGGGTTAGAGGGATGGATACAGGGATAGAGGGATGGATACAGGGATAGAGGGATGGAAGGATAGATGGATGGTGGGATAGAGGGATGGATACAGGGATAGAGGGAAGGTGGGATAGAGGGATGGATACAGGGATAGAGGGATGGTGGGATAGAGGGATGGAGGGATAGAGGGATGGATACAGGGATAGAGGGATGGATACAGGGATAGAGGGATGGATACAGGGATAGAGGGATGGATACAGGGATAGAGGGATGGATACAGGGATAGAGGGATGGATACAGGGATAGAGGGATGGTGGGATAGAGGGATGGTTGGATAGAGGGATGGAGGAATAGAGGGATGGTGGGATAGAGGGATGGATACAGAGATAGAGGGATACAGGGATAGCGGGTTAGAGGGATACAGGGATAGAGGGATGGAGGGATAGAGGGATACAGGGATAGAGGGATACAGGGACACAGGGTTAGAGGGATACAGGGATAGAGGGATGGAGGGATAGAGGGATGGAGGAATGGATACAGGGATAGAGGGATGGAGGGATAGACGGATACAGGGATAGAGGGATGGAGGGATAGAGGGATACATGGATGGTGGGATGGTGGGATAGAGGGATGGAGGGATAGAGGGATGGATACAGGGATGGAGGGATAGAGGGATACAGGGATAGAGGGATGGAGGGATAGAGGGATACAGGGATACAGGGATGGTGGGATAGAGGGATGGTGGGATAGAGGGATGGATGCAGGGATAGAGGGATGGATACAGGGATAGAGGGATGGTGGCATAGAGGGATGGTGGGTTAGATGGATGGTGGGATAGAGGGATGGTGGGATAGAGGGATGGATACAGAGATAGAGGGATGGTGGGATAGAGGGATGGATACAGGGATGCTGGGATAGAGGAATGGATAGAGGGATGGTGGGATAGAGGGATGGATACAGGGATAGAGGGATGGTGGGATAGAGGGATGGTGGGATAGAGGGATACAGGGATAGAGGGATGGAGGGATAGAGGGATACAGGGATAGAGGGATGGTGGGATAGAGGGATGGTGGGATAGAGGGATGGTGGGATAGAGGGATGGATACAGGGTGGGAGGGATGGATACAGGGATAGAGGGATGGTGGCATAGAGGGATGGTGGGATAGATGGATGGTGGGATAGAGGGATGGTGGGATAGAGGGATGGTGGGATAGAGGGATGGTGGGATAGAGGGATGGATACAGAGATAGAGGGATGGTGGGATAGAGGGATGGATACAGGGATAGAGGTATGGATACAGGGATAGAGGGATGGTGGGATAGAGGGATGGTGGGATAGAGGGATGGATACAGGGATAGAGGGATGGTGGGATAGAGGGATGGTGGGATAGAGGGATGGATACAGAGATAGAGGGATGGTGGGATAGAGGGATGGATACAGGGATAGAGGGATGGTGGGATAGAGGAATGGATACAGGGATAGAGGGATGGTGGGATAGAGGGATGGTGGGATAGAGGGATGGATACAGGGATAGAGGGATGGTGGGATTGAGGGATGGTGGGATAGAGGGATGGATACAGGGAGGGATAGATACAGGGATAGAGGGATGGATACAGGGATAGAGGGATGGATACAGGGATAGAGGGATGGATACAGGGATAGACGGATGGATACAGGGATAGAGGGATGGATACAGGGATAGAGGGATGGATACAGGGATAGCGGGATGGTGGGATAGAGGGAGGGATGGATACAGGGAGAGGGGTGGTGGGATAGAGGGAGGGATGGATACAGGGATATAGGGATGGTGGGATAGAGGGATGGAGGGATAGAGGGATGGATACAGGGAGAGCGGGATGAATACAGGGATAGAGGGATGGATACAGGGTTAGAGGGATGGTGGGATAGAGGGATGGATACAGGGATAGAGGGATGGATACAGGGATAGAGGGATGGATACAGGGATAGAGGGAAGGTGGGATAGAGGGATGGTGGGATAGAGGGATGGATACAGGGATAGAGGGATGGTGGGATAGAGGGATGGAGGGATAGAGGGATGGATACAGGGATAGAGGGATGGATACAGGGATAGAGGGATGGATACAGGGATATAGGGATGGATACAGGGATAGAGGGATGGATACAGGGATAGAGCGATACAGAGATAGAGGGATGGATACAGGGATAGAGGGATGGTGGGATAGAGGGATGGTTGGATAGAGGGATGGAGGGATACAGGGATAGAGGGATACAGGGTTACAGGGTTAGAGGGATACAGGGATAGAGGGATGGAGGGATAGAGGGATGGATACAGGGATAGAGGAATGGAGGGATAGACGGATACAGGGATAGAGAGATGGAGGGATAGAGGGATACAGGGATAGAGGGATGGTGGGATGGTGGGATAGAGGGATGGAGGGATAGAGGGATGGATACAGGGATAGAGGGATGGAGGGATAGAGGGATACAGGGATAGAGGGATGGAGGGATAGAGGGATACAGGGATAGAGGGATGGTGGGATAGAGGGATGGTGGGATAGAGGGATGGATACAGGGATAGAGGGATGGATACAGGGATAGAGGGATGGTGGCATAGAGGGATGGTGGGTTAGATGGATGGTGGGATAGAGGGATGGTGGGATAGAGGGATGGTGGGATAGAGGGATGGATACAGAGATAGAGGGATGGATACAGAGATAGAGGGATGGTGGGATAGAGGAATGGATAGAGGGATGGTGGGATAGAGGGATGGATACAGGGATAGAGGGATGGTGGGATAGAGGGATGGTGGGATAGAGGGATACAGGGATAGAGGGATGGAGGGATAGAGGGATACAGGGATAGAGGGATGGTGGGATAGAGGGATGGATACAGGGTTAGAGGGATGGATACAGGGATAGAGGGATGGATACAGGGATAGAGGGATGGAAGGATAGATGGATGGTGGGATAGAGGGATGGATACAGGGATAGAGGGAAGGTGGGATAGAGGGATGGTGGGATAGAGGGATGGATACAGGGATAGAGGGATGGTGGGATAGAGGGATGGAGGGATAGAGGGATGGATACAGGGATAGAGGGATGGATACAGGGATAGAGGGATGGATACAGGGATATAGGGATGGATACAGGGATAGAGGGATGGATACAGGGATAGAGGGATGGATACAGGGATAGAGGGATACAGGGATAGAGGGATGGATACAGGGATAGAGGGATGGTGGGATAGAGGGATGGTTGGATAGAGGGATGGAGGAATAGAGGGATGGTGGGATAGAGGGATGGATACAGAGATAGAGGGATACAGGGATAGCGGGTTAGAGGGATACAGGGATAGAGGGATGGAGGGATAGAGGGATACAGGGATAGAGGGATACAGGGTTACAGGGTTAGAGGGATACAGGGAGAGAGGGATGGAGGTATAGAGGGATGGAGGAATGGATACAGGGATAGAGGGATGGAGGGATAGACGGATACAGGGATAGAGGGATGGAGGGATAGAGGGATACATGGATGGTGGGATGGTGGGATAGAGGGATGGAGGGATAGAGGGATGGATACAGGGATAGAGGGATGGAGGGATATAGGGATACAGGGATAGAGGGATGGAGGGATAGAGGGATACAGGGATACAGGGATGGTGGGATAGAGGGATGGTGGGATAGAGGGATGGTGGGATAGAGGGATGGATACAGGGATAGAGGGATGGATACAGGGATAGAGGGATGGTGGCATAGAGGGATGGTGGGTTAGATGGATGGTGGGATAGAGGGATGGTGGGATAGAGGGATGGTGGGATAGAGGGATGGATACAGAGATAGAGGGATGGTGGGATAGAGGGATGGATACAGGGATGGTGGGATAGAGGAATGGATAGAGGGATGGATACAGGGATAGAGGGATGGTGGGATAGTGGGATAGAGGGATACAGGGATAGAGGGATGGAGGGATAGAGGGATACAGGGATAGAGGGATGGTGGGATAGAGGGATGGTGGGATAGAGGGATGGTGGGATAGAGGGATGGATACAGGGTAGGAGGGATGGATACAGGGATAGAGGGATGGTGGCATAGAGGGATGGTGGGATAGATGGATGGTGGGATAGAGGGATGGTGGGATAGAGGGATGGTGGGATAGAGGGATGGTGGGATAGAGGGATGGATACAGAGATAGAGGGATGGTGGGATAGAGGGATGGATACAGGGATAGAGGGATGGTGGGATAGAGGAATGGATACAGGGATAGAGGGATGGTGGGATAGAGGGATGGTGGGATAGAGGGATGGATACAGGGATAGAGGGATGGTGGGATAGAGGGATGGTGGGATAGAGGGATGGATACAGGGAGGGATAGATACAGGGATAGAGGGATGGATACAGGGATAGAGGGATGGATACAGGGATAGAGGGAAGGTGGGATAGAGGGATGGTGGGATAGAGGGATGGATACAGGGATAGTAGGATAGAGGGATGGATACAGGGATAGAGGGATGGATACAGGGATAGAGGGATGGATACAGGGATAGACGGATGGATACAGGGATAGAGGGATGGATACAGGGATAGAGGGATGGATACAGGGATAGCGGGATGGTGGGATAGAGGGAGGGATGGATACAGGGAGAGGGGTGGTGGGATAGAGGGAGGGATGGATACAGGGATATAGGGATGGTGGGATAGAGGGATGGAGGGATAGAGGGATGGATACAGGGAGAGCGGGATGGATACAGGGATAGAGGGATGGATACAGGGTTAGAGGGATGGTGGGATAGAGGGATGGATACAGGGATAGAGGGATGGATACAGGGATAGAGGGATGGATACAGGGATAGAGGGAAGGTGGGATAGAGGGATGGTGGGATAGAGGGATGGATACAGGGATAGAGGGATGGTGGGATAGAGGGATGGAGGGATAGAGGGATGGATACAGGGATAGAGGGATGGATACAGGGATAGAGGGATGGATACAGGGATATAGGGATGGATACAGGGATAGAGGGATGGATACAGGGATAGAGCGATACAGAGATAGAGGGATGGATACAGGGATAGAGGGATGGTGGGATAGAGGGATGGTTGGATAGAGGGATGGAGGGATACAGGGATAGAGGGATACAGGGTTACAGGGTTAGAGGGATACAGGGATAGAGGGATGGAGGGATAGAGGGATGGAGGGATAGAGGGATGGATACAGGGATAGAGGAATGGAGGGATAGACGGATACAGGGATAGAGATGGAGGGATAGAGGGATACAGGAATAGAGGGATGGTGGGATGGTGGGATAGAGGGATGGAGGGATAGAGGGATGGATACAGGGATAGAGGGATGGAGGGATAGAGGGATACAGGGATAGAGGGATGGAGGGATAGAGGGATACAGGGATAGAGGGATGGTGGGATAGAGGGATGGTGGGATAGAGGGATGGATACAGGGATAGAGGGATGGATACAGGGATAGAGGGATGGTGGCATAGAGGGATGGTGGGTTAGATGGATGGTGGGATAGAGGAATGGTGGGATAGAGGGATGGTGGGATAGAGGGATGGATACAGAGATAGAGGGATGGATACAGAGATAGAGGGATGGTGGGATAGAGGAATGGATAGAGGGATGGTGGGATAGAGGGATGGATACAGGGATAGAGGGATGGTGGGATAGAGGGATGGTGGGATAGAGGGATACAGGGATAGAGGGATGGAGGGATAGAGGGATACAGGGATATAGGGATGGATACAGGGATAGAGGGATGGATACAGGGATAGAGCGATACAGAGATAGAGGAATGGATACAGGGATAGAGGGATGGTGGGATAGAGGGATGGTTGGATAGAGGGATGGAGGGATACAGGGATAGAGGGATACAGGGTTAGAGGGATACAGGGATAGAGGGATGGAGGGATAGAGGGATGGAGGGATAGAGGGATGGATACAGGGATAGAGGAATGGAGGGATAGACGGATACAGGGATAGAGAGATGGAGGGATAGAGGGATACAGGGATAGAGGGATGGTGGGATGGTGGGATAGAGGGATGGAGGGATGGTGGGATGGTGGGATAGAGGGATGGAGGGATAGAGGGATGGATACAGGGATAGAGGGATGGAGGGATAGAGGGATACAGGGATAGAGGGATGGAGGGATAGAGGGATACAGGGATAGAGGGATGGTGGGATAGAGGGATGGATACAGGGATAGAGGGATGGTGGCATAGAGGGATGGTGGGTTAGATGGATGGTGGGATAGAGGAATGGTGGGATAGAGGGATGGTGGGATAGAGGGATGGATACAGAGATAGAGGGATGGATACAGAGATAGAGGGATGGTGGGATAGAGGAATGGATAGAGGGATGGTGGGATAGAGGATGGATACAGGGATAGAGGATGGATAGAGGATGGTGGGATAGAGGGATGGATACAGGGATAGAGGGATGGAGGGATAGAGGGATACAGGGATAGAGGGATGGTGGGATAGAGGGATGGATACAGGGATATAGGGATGGTTACAGGGATAGAGGGATGGATACAGGGATAGAGGGATGGATACAGGGATATAGGGATGGATACAGGGATAGAGGGATGGATACAGGGATAGAGCGATACAGAGATAGAGGGATGGATACAGGGATAGAGGGATGGTGGGATAGAGGGATGGTTGGATAGAGGGATGGAGGGATACAGGGATAGAGGGATACAGGGTTACAGGGTTAGAGGGATACAGGGATAGAGGGATGGAGGGATGGAGGGATGGATACAGGGATAGAGGAATGGAGGGATAGACGGATGGATACAGGATAGAGGATGGAGGGATAGAGGGATGGGATAGAGGGATGGTGGGATAGAGGGATGGAGGGATAGAGGATGGATACAGGGATAGAGGGATGGAGGGATAGGAGGATACAGGGATAGAGGGATGGAGGGATAGAGGGATACAGGGATAGAGGGATGGTGGGATAGAGGGATGGTGGGATAGAGGGATGGATACAGGGATAGGAGGGATGGATACAGGGATAGAGGGATGGTGGCATAGAGGGATGGTGGGATAGATGGATGGTGGGATAGAGGAATGGTGGGATAGAGGGATGGTGGGATAGAGGGATGGATACAGAGATAGAGGATGGATACAGAGATAGAGGGATGGTGGGATAGAGGAATGGATAGAGATGGTGGGATAGAGGATGGATACAGGGATAGAGGGATGGTGGGATAGAGGGATGGTGGGATAGGGATACAGGGATAGAGGATGGAGGGATAGAGGATGGTGGGATAGAGGGATGGATACAGGGATAGAGGGATGGTGGGATAGAGGGATGGTGGGATAGAGGGATGGATACAGGAGGGATAGATACAGGGATAGAGGGATGGATACAGGGATAGAGGGATGGATACAGGGATAGAGGGAAGGTGGGGATAGAGGATGGTGGGATAGAGGGATGGATACAGGATAGTAGGATAGAGGATGGATACAGGGATAGAGGGATGGATACAGGGATAGAGGGATGGATACAGGGATAGACGGATGGATACAGGGATAGAGGGATGGATACAGGGATAGAGGGATGGATACAGGGATAGAGGGATGGTGGGATAGAGGAGGGATGGATACAGGGATAGAGGGATGGTGGGATAGAGGAGGAGATGGATACAGGGATATAGGGATGGTGGGATAGAGGGATGGAGGGATAGAGGGATGGATACAGGGATAGAGCGGGATGGATACAGGGATAGAGGGATGGATACAGGGTTAGAGGGATGGTGGGATAGAGGATGGATACAGGGATAGGGGATGGATACAGGGATAGAGGGATGGATACAGGGATAGAGGGAAGGTGGGATAGAGGGATGGTGGGATAGATAGAGGGATGGATACAGGGATAGAGGGATGGTGGGATAGAGGGATGGAGGGATAGAGGGATGGATACAGGGATAGAGGGATGGATACAGGGATAGAGGGATGGATACAGGGATAGAGGGATGGATACAGGGATAGAGGGATGGATACAGGGATAGAGGGATAGAGGGATGGATACAGGGATAGAGGGATGGTGGGATAGAGGGATGGTTGGATAGAGGGATGGAGGGATACAGGGATAGAGGGATACAGGGTTACAGGGTTAGAGGGATACAGGGATAGAAGGATGGAGGGATAGAGGGATGGAGGGATAGAGGGATGGATACAGGGATAGAGGAATGGAGGGATAGGATACAGGGATAGAGGATGGATACAGGGATAGGGATAGAGGGATACAGGATAGAGGGATGGTGGGATGGTGGGATAGAGGGATGAGGGATAGGGATGGATACAGGGATAGAGGGATGGAGGGATGGGATACAGGGATAGAGGGATGGAGGATAGAGGATACAGGGATAGAGGGATGGTGGGATAGAGGGATGGTGGGATAGAGGGATGGATACAGGGATAGAGGGATGGATACAGGGATAGAGGGATGGTGGCATAGAGGGATGGTGGGTTAGATGGATGGTGGGATAGAGGAATGGTGGATAGAGGGATGGTGGGATAGAGGGATGGATACAGAGATAGAGGGATGGATACAGAGATAGAGGGATGGTGGGATAGAGGAATGGATAGAGGGATGGTGGGATAGAGGGATGGATACAGGGATAGAGGGATGGTGGGATAGAGGATGGTGGGATAGAGGGATACAGGGATAGAGGGATGGAGGGATGGAGGGATGAGGGATACAGGGATATAGGGATGGATACAGGGATAGAGGGATGGATACAGGGATAGAGCGATACAGGATAGAGGAATGGATACAGGGATAGAGGGATGGATGGGATAGAGGGATGGTTGGATAGAGGGATGGAGGGATGGACAGGGATGAGGGATGGATTACAGGGTTAGAGGATGGATACAGGGATAGAGGGATGGAGGGATAGAGGGATGGAGGGATAGAGGGATGGGATAGGGATAGAGGAATGGAGGGATAGAGGATGGATACAGGGATAGAGGATGGAGGGATGGGATACAGGGATAGAGGGATGGTGGGATGGGGGATAGAGGGATGGATAGGGATGGTGGGATGGTGGATAGAGGGATACAGGGATAGAGGGATGGATGGGATAGAGGGATGGAGGGATGGGGATACAGGGATAGAGGGATGGATAGAGGGATACAGGGATAGAGGGATGGTGGGATAGAGGGATGGATAGAGGGATAGAGGGATGGTGGGATAGAGGGTGGGATAGATGGATACAGGGATAGGGATGGAGAGATAGAGGGATGGATAGAGGGATGGGATGGGATAGAGGATGGATACAGGGATGATAGAGGGATGGATACAGGATAGAGGGATGGTGGGATAGAGGGATGGATAGAGGGATGGTGGGATAGAGGGATGGATACAGGGATAGAGGGATGGTGGGATAGAGGGATGGGGGATATAGGGATACAGGGATAGAGGGATGGTGGGATAGAGGATACAGGGATAGAGGGATGGTGGGATAGAGGGATGGATACAGGGATAGAGGATGGATACAGGGATAGAGGGATGGATACAGGGATGGTGGGATGGGGATGGATACAGGGATAGGAGGGATGGATACAGGGATAGAGGGATGGATACAGGGATAGAGGGATGGATACAGGGATAGAGGGATGGATACAGGGATAGAGGGATGGTGGGATAGAGGGATAGGGATGGATAGGGAGGGATGGATGGGATACAGGGATGGTGGATGAGGGATGGGGATACAGGGTAGAGGATACAGGGATGAGGGATGGATATAGATAGGGATGGATACAGGGATAGAGGGATGGATACAGGGATAGAGGATGGGGGATAGAGGGATGGATACAGGGATAGAGGATGGAGGGATGGGGATACAGGATAGAGGGATGGGGATGAGGGATGGTGGGATAGAGGGATGGAGGGATAGAGGGATGGATACAGGGATAGAGGATGGAGGGATAGGATGGGATGGACAGGGATAGAGGGATGGAGGGATGGGATAGGGATGGTTGGATAGAGGGATGGTGGGATACAGGGATGGAGGGATGGATACAGGATAGAGGGATGGTGGGATAGAGGGATGGATACAGGGATAGAGGGATGGATACAGGGATAGAGGGATGGATACAGGGATAGAGGGGATGGATAGAGGGATGGAGGGATGGGATAGGGATGGATAGAGGGATGGTGGGATAGAGGGATGGATACAGGATAGAGGGATGGATGGATACAGGGATAGAGGGATGGATAGATAGAGGGATGGATACAGGGATAGAGGATGGATAGAGGGATGGAGGGATAGAGGATGGATGGATAGAGGGATGGTGGGATAGAGGGATGGATGGGATAGAGGGATGGATAGAGGGATGGAGGGATAGAGGGATACAGGGATAGAGGGATGGATAGAGGGATGGGATAGAGGGATGGATACAGGGATAGAGGGATGGATGGGATGGAGGGATGGATACAGGGATAGAGGGATGGAGGGATGGGATGGGATAGAGGATAGATGGGGATAGATGGATAGGGATGGATGGAGGATGGGATACAGGGGGATAGATGGATATAGAGGATGGATACAGGGATAGAGGATGGATGGATACGGATAGAGGGATGGATGGTGGGATAGGGATGGATACAGGGATAGATGGTGGATAGAGGGATGGTGGGATAGAGGGATGGATAGAGGGATGGATGAGATAGAGGGATAGAGGGATGGTGGGATAGAGATGGATACAGGGATAGAGATGGATACAGGGATAGAGGGATGGGGATAGAGGGATAGAGATGGGGGATGGATACAGGGATAGAGGGATGGTGGGATAGAGGGATGGAGGGATAGGGATGGATACAGGGATAGAGGGATGGAGGGATAGAGGGATACAGGATAGGGATAGAGGGATAGAGGATACAGGGAGAGGATGGGATGGAATAGAGGGATGGAGGGATAGGGATGGATACAGGGATAGAGGATGGATGGGATGGTGGGATAGAGGATGGAGGGATAAAGGGATGGAGGGATAGAGGAATGGAGGGATAGTGGATGGATAGAGGGAGGGAGGATAGAGGGGGATAGAGGGATAGAGGGATGGATATAGCGGGATGGAGGGATGGTACAGGGATAGAGGAATGGAATGATAGAGGATGGTGGGATAGATGGATACAGGGATGGATGGACAGATAGAGGGATGGGGGATAGAGATACAGGGAGAGGATGGAGGGATAAAGGAATGGAGGGATAAAGGGATGGATACAGGGATAGAGGAATGGAGGGATAGAGGGGTGGGATGGAGGGATAGAGGAATGGATGGGATAAAGGATGGATAGAGGGATAGTGGGATAGGGATGGATACAGGGATAGAGGGATGGATAGAGGGATGGAGGGATAGGGATGGATACAGGGATATAGGGATGGATGGATACAGGGATAGAGGGATGGATACAGGATAGAGGGATGGGGATGGAGGGATGGATGGTGGGATAGAGGGATGGTGGGATAGAGGGATGGTGGGATAGGATGGATACAGGGATGGTGGGATAGAGGATGGATACAGGAATGGTGGGATAGAGGGATGGATACATGGGATAGAGGGATGGATACAGGGATAGAGGGATGGGATAGAGGGATGGTGGGATAGAGGGATGGACAGGGGGAGATGGGATGGATACAGGGATAGATGGGGGATGGATGGTGGGATAGGGTGGAGGGATAGAGGGATGGATACAGGGGATAGAGGGATGGATACAGGGATAGATGATAAGGGATAGAGGATGGATACAGAATAGAGGGATGGTGGGATAGAGGGATGGAGGATAGAGGGATGGTGGGATGGGAGGAATAGAGGATAGAGGATGGTGGGATAGGGATGGATACAGGATAGGGATGGAGGGATAAAGGAATGGAGGGATAGAGGATGGTGGGATAAAGATGGAGGGATGGAATAGAGGGATAAAGGGATGGAGGGATAGAGGGATGGTGGGATAGGGATGGATAGGAATGGAGGGATAAAGGAATGGAGGGATAGAGGGATGGAGGGATAGAGAGGATGGAGGGATGGAAGGAATGGAGGGATAAAGGAATGGATGGATAAAGGAATGGAGGGATAGAGGGATGGAGGGATAAAGGAATGGAGGGATAAAGGAATGGATAGGGATAAAGGAATGGAGGGATAAAGGAATGGAGGGATAGAGGGATGGAGGGATAAATGGTGGGATGGAGGGATAAGGAATGGAGGGATAGAGGAATGGAGGGATAGATGGATGGAGGGAGGGGGATAGGAATAGAGGGATAAAGGAATGGAGGGATAGAGGAATGGAGGGATAAAGGAATGGAGGGATAAAGGAATGGAGGGATGTGGGATAGAGGATAGGAGAATGGAGGGATAGAGGATGGAGGGATAAAGGAATGGAGGGATAAAGGAATGGAGGGATAAAGGAATGGAGGGATAAAGGAATGGAGGGATAGAGGGATGGAGGGATAAAGGAATGGAGGGATAAAGGGATGGAGGGATAAAGGAATGGAGGGATAAAGGAATGGAGGGATAAAGGAATGGAGGGATAGAGGGATGGAGGGATAAAGGAATGGAGGGATAAAGGAATGGAGGGATAAAGGAATGGAGGGATAGAGGGATGGAGGGAGGGAGGAATAGAGGGATAAAGGAATGGAGGGATAGAGGAATGGAGGGATAAAGGAATGGAGGGATAAAGGAATGGAGGGATAGAGGGATGGAGGGATAGAGGGATGGAGGGATAAAGGAATGGAGGGATAAAGGAATGGAGGGATAAAGGAATGGAGGGATAAAGGAATGGAGGGATAAAGGAATGGAGGGATAGAGGGATGGAGGGATAAAGGGATGGAGGGATAAAGGAATGGATGGATAGAGGGATGGAGGGATAGAGGGATGGAGGGATGGAGGGATGGAGGGATAGAAGGATAGAAAAGGAAATGGCTGGAGTGTGGCACATCTGTTGTGTGTTTGCAGATGGATCCACAGCAGCTGTGGTGGGCAGAGGACAGTGTTTACATTCAAAGCCCAAGAGAGGACCATCGACTCTCACAACAAATGCAATACACTGGCTTACTGGAGTGAAACCTCAAGATGAAACCTGTTCTCTTTGTGAAGGAATAGAGGCACAACTTGACGAATATGATTCTAAAATGGCACCCTTTCAGTCCAACCAGAAAGCCTACTTTGTTTAACTTTTATAGACGTTTGAAGGTGTACTTTAGGGAAGTAAAATTTGGGCGTAATCATCATCTAGCTCTACATTCACCACATGATTCTACTTCTGCACAACACTTAGTACACCTGAGGCAAAGGACAATATTCCCTCATAGATGTGCAATTTAGTATCAAACCTCAGCTGAAGGTAGGGGAGGGAGGAATGACAGTAGGGAGGGAGGAATGACAGAGGGGAGGGAGGAATGACAGAGGGGAGGGAGGAATAAGAGGGGGAGGGATGACAGTAGGGAGGGAGGAATAAGAGGAGGGAGGGAGGAATAAGAGGAGGGAGGAATGAGAGGAGGGAGGAATAAGAGGGAGGGAGGAATGAGAGTAGGGAGGGAGGAATAAGAGGAGGGAGGAATGAGAGGAGGGAGGGAGGAATAAGAGGAGGGAGGGAAGAATGACAGTAGGGAGGGAGGAATGAGAGGAGGGAGGGAGGAATAAGTGGGAGGGAGGAATGAGAGTAGGGAGGAATAAGAGGAGGGAGGGAGGAATGAGAGTAGGGAGGGAGGAATGAGAGTAGAGAGGGAGGAATAAGAGGGAGGGAGGAATAAGAGGGAGGGAGGAATGACAGTAGGGAGGGAGGGATGAGAGTAGGGAGGGAGGAATAAGAGTAGGAGGAGGAACAAGAGGGAGGGAGGAATGACAGTAGGGAGGAGGAATAAGCGGGAAGGAGGAAGGAATGACAGTAGGAGGGAGGAATAAGAGGGAGGAGGAATAAGAGGAGGAGGAATAAGAGGAGGGAGGAGGAATAAGAGGCGGGAGGGAGGAATGAGAGGAGGGAGGGAGAATGACAGCAGGAGGGAGGAATGAGATTAGGGAGGAGGAATGAGAGTAGGGAGGGAGGAATAAGAGTAGGGAGGAGGAATAAGAGGGAGGAGGAATGACAGTAGGGAGGGGGGATGAGAGTAGGGAGGAGGAATAAGAGTAGGGAGGAGGAAAAGAGGGAGGGAGGAATGACAGTAGGGAGGGAGGAATAAGCGGGAAGGAGGAAGAATGACAGTAGGGAGGAGGAATAAGAGGGAGGAGGAATAAGAGGCGGGAGGAGGAATGAGAGGAGGGAGGGAGGAATGACAGCAGGGAGGGAGGAATGAGAGTAGGGAGGGAGGAATGAGAGTAGGGAGGGAGGAATAAGAGTAGGGAGGGAGGAATAAGAGGGAGGGAGGAATGACAGTAGGGAGGGAGGGATGAGAGTAGGGAGGGAGGAATAAGAGTAGGGAGGGAGGAATAAGAGGGAGGGAGGAATGAGAGGAGGGAGGAGGAATAAGATGAGGGAGGGAGGAATAAGAGGAGGGAGGGAGGAAATGACAGCAGGGAGGGAGGAATGAGAGTAGGGAGGAGGAATAAGAGGAGGAGGAATGAGAGTAGGGAGGGAGGATTAAGAGGGAGGGAGGAATGACAGTAGGGAGGGAGGAATAAGAGGGAGGAGGAATAAGAGGAGGGAGGGAGGAGGAATGAGAGTAGGGAGGGAGAATAAGAGGGAGGGAGGAATGACAGTAGGGAGAGAGGAATAAGAGGGAGGAGGAATAAGAGGAGGGAGGAGGAATGACAGTAGGGAGGGAGGAATGACAGCAGGGAGGGAGGAATGAGAGTAGGGAGGGAGGAATAAGAGGGAGGGAGGAATGACAGTAGGGAGGGAGGAATAAGAGGGAGGGAGGAATAAGAGGAGGGAGGGAGGAATGACAGTAGGGAGGGAGGAATAAGAGGGAGGGAGGAATGGGAGGAGGGAGGGAGGAATAAGAGGAGGGAGGGAGGAATGACAGGAGGGAGGGAGGAATGACAGTAGGGAGGAGGAATAAGAGGGAGGGAGGAATGAGAGGAGGGAGGGAGGAATAAGAGGAGGGAGGGAGGAATGACAGTAGGGAGGAGGAATAAGAGGGAGGGAGGAATGACAGTAGGGAGAGAGGAATAAGATGAGGGAGGGAGGAATAAGAGGAGGGAGGGAGGAATGACAGCAGGGAGGGAGGAATGAGAGTAGGGAGGGAGGAATGAGAGTTGGAAGGGAGGAATGAGAGGAGGGAGGGAGGAATAAGAGGAGGGAGGGAGGAATAAGAGGAGGGAGGAATAAGAGATGGGAGGGAGGAATAAGAGGGAGGGAGGAATGAGAGGAGGGAGGAATAAGAGGAGGGAGGGAGGAATAAGAGGCGGGAGGGAGGAATGACAGTAGGGAGGGAGGAATAAGAGGGAGGGAGGAATGAGAGTTGGGAGGGAGGACTGAGAGGAGGGAGGGAGGAATGAGAGTAGGGAGGAATAAGAGGAGGGAGGAATAAGAGCAGGAGGAGGAATAAGAGGAGGGAGGGAGGAATGACAGTAGGGAGGGAGGAATAAGAGGGAGGGAGGAATGAGAGGAGGGAGGGAGGAATGACAGTAGGGAGGGAGGAATAAGAGGATGGAGGAATGAGAGTAGGGAGGGAGGAATAAGAGGAGGGAGGGAGGAATGACAGTAGGGAGGGAGGAATGAGAGGAGGGAGGGAGGAATAAGAGGGAGGGAGGAATGAGAGGAGGGAGGAATGAGAGTAGGGAGGGAGGAATAAGAGGAGGGAGGGAGGAATAAGAGGCGGGAGGGAGGAATGACAGTAGGGAGGGAGGAATAAGAGGGAGGGAGGAATGAGAGTTGGGAGGGAGGACTGAGAGGAGGGAGGGAGGAATGAGAGTAGGGAGGAATAAGAGGAGGGAGGAATAAGAGCAGGGAGGGAGGAATAAGAGGAGGGAGGGAGGAATGACAGTAGGGAGGAGGAATGACAGTAGGGAGGAGGAATAAGAGGATGGAGGAATGAGAGTAGGGAGGAGGAATAAGAGGAGGGAGGGAGGAATGACAGTAGGGAGGGAGGAATGAGAGGAGGGAGGGAGGAATAAGAGGGAGGGAGGAATGAGAGGAGGGAGGAATGAGAGTAGGGAGGGAGGAATGAGAGGAGGGAGGGAGGAATGACAGTAGGGAGGGAGGAATGAGAGTAGGGAGGGAGGAATAAGAGGGAGGGAGGAATGAGAGGAGGGAGGGAAGAATAACAGTAGGGAGGGAAGAATAAGAGGATGGAGGAATGAGAGGAGGGAGGAATAAGAGGACAGAGGAATGACAGTAGGGAGGGAGGAATGAGAGGAGGGAGGGAAGATTAAGAGGACGGAGGGAGGAAGGAGAGTAGGGAGGGAGGAATAAGAGGACGGACGGAGGAATGAGAGGAGGGAGGGAGGAATGACAGTAGGGAGGGAGAAATGAGAGTAGGGAGGAAGGAATAAGAGGAGGGAGGGAGGAATGACAGTAGGGAGGGAGGAATGAGAGGACGGATGGAGGAATAAGAGGACGGATGGAGGAATAAGAGGGGGGAGGGAGGTATAAGAGTAGGGAGGAATGACAGTAGGGAGGCAGGAATAAGAGTAGGGAGGGAGGAATAAGAGGAGGGAGGGTGGAATAAGAGGACAGAGGGGGGAATAAGAGGAGGGAGGGAGGAATAAGAGGAGGGAGGGAGGAATAAGAGGACGGATGGAGGAATAAGAGGAGGGAGGGAGGAATAAGAGGACGGATGGAGGAATAAGAGGACGGATGGAGGAATAAGAGGGGGAGGGAGGTATAAGAGTAGGGAGGAATGACAGTAGGGAGGCAGGAATAAGAGTAGGAGGGAGGAATAAGAGGAGGGAGGGTGGAATAAGAGGACAGAGGGGGGAATAAGAGGAGGGAGGGAGGAATAAGAGGAGGGAGGGAGGAATGACAGCAGGGAGGGAGGAATTAGAGGACAAGGGAGGAATGATAGGACAGATGGAGGAATAAGAGGAGGGAGGGAGGAATTAGAGGACAAGGGAGGAATGATAGGACGGATGGAGGAATAAGAGGAGGGAGGGGGGAATAAAAGGAGGGAGGAATAAGAGGAGGGAGGAATGACAGTAGAGAGGAGGGAGGAATAACAGTAGAGAGGGAGGGAGGAATGACAGTAGAGAGGGAGGGAGGAATGACAGTAGAGAGGGGAGGGAGGAATGACAGTAGAGAGGAGGGAGGAATGACAGTAGAGAGGAGGAGGAATGACAGTAGAGAAGGAGGGAGGAATGACAGTAGAGAGGGAGGGAGGAATGACAGTAGATAGGGAGGGAGGAATAACAGTAGAGAGGGAGGGAGGAATGGCAGTAGATAGGGAGGGAGGAATGACAGTAGAGAGGGTGGAATGAGAGTAGGGAGGGAAGATTAAGAGGACAGAGGGAGGAAGGAGAGTAGGGAGGGAGGAATAAGAGGACGGACGGAGGAATGAGAGGAGGGAGGGAGGAATGACAGTAGGGAGGGAGAAATGAGAGTAGGGAGGGAGGAATAAGAGGAGGGAGGGAGGAATGACAGTAGGGAGGGAGGAATGAGAGGACGGATGGAGGAATAAGAGGATGGAATAAGAGGAGGGAGGGAGGAATAAGAGGACGGATGGAGGAATAAGAGGACGGATGGAGGAATAAGAGGGGGAGGAGGTATAAGAGTAGGGAGGAATGACAGTAGGGGAGGCAGGAATAAGAGTAGGGAGGGAGGAATAAGAGGAGGAGGGTGGAATAAGAGGAGGGGGGTGGAATAAGAGGACAGATGGGGGAATAAGAGGAGGGAGGGAGGAATAAGAGGAGGGAGGGAGAAATGACAGCAGGGAGGGAAGAATTAGAGGACAAGAGAGGAATGATAGGACGGATGGAGGAATAAGAGGAGGGAGGGGGGAATAAAAGGAGGGAGGAATAAGAGGAGGGAGGAATGACAGTAGAGAGGGAGGGAGGAATGACAGTAGAGAGGGAGGGAGGAATGACAGTAGAGAGGGAGGGAGGAATGACAGTAGAGAGGGAGGGAGGAATGACAGTAGAGAGGGGGGGAGGAATAACAGTAGAGAGGGAGGGAGGAATGACAGTAGAGAGGGAGGGAGGAATGACAGTAGAGAGTGAGGGAGGAATGACAGTAGAGAGGGAGGGAGGAATGACAGTAGAGCGGGAGGGAGGAATGACAGTAGAGAGGGAGGGAGGAATGACAGTAGAGAGGGAGGGAGGAATGACAGTAGAGCGGGAGGGAGGAATGACAGTAGAGAGGGAGGGAGGAATGACAGTAGAGAGGGAGGGAGGAATGACAGTAGAGAGGGAGGGAGGAATGACAGTAGAGAGGGAGGGAGGAATGACAGTAGAGAGGGGAGGGAGGAATGACAGTAGAGAGGAGGGAGGAATGACAGTAGAGAGGAGGGAGGAATGACAGTAGAGCGGGAGGGAGGAATGACAGTAGAGCGGGAGGGAGGAATGACAGTAGAGAGGGAGGAATGACAGTAGAGAGGGAGGGAGGAATGACAGTAGAGAGGGAGGGAGGAATGACAGTAGAGAGGGAGGGAGGAATGACAGTAGAGGGGAGGGAGGAATGACAGTAGAGAAGGAGGGAGGAATGACAGTAGAGAGGGAGGGAGGAATGACAGTAGAGAAGGAGGGAGGAATGACAGTAGAGAGGGAGGGAGGAATGACAGTAGAGAGGGAGGGAGGAATGACAGTAGAGAGGGAGGAATGACAGTAGAGAGGGAGGGAGGAATGACAGTAGAGAGGGAGGGAGGAATGACAGTAGAGAGGGAGGAATGACAGTAGAGAGGGAGGGAGGAATGACAGTAGAGAGGGAGGGAGGAATGACAGTAGAGAGGGAGGGAGGAATGACAGTAGAGAGGGAGGGAGGAATGTCAGTAGAGAGGGAGGGAGCAATGACAGTAGAGAGGGAGGGAGGAATGACAGTAGAGAGGGAGGGAGGAATGACAGTACAGGAGGAGGGAGGAATGACAGTAGAGAGGGAGGGAGGAATGACAGTAGAGAGGGAGGGAGGAATGACAGTAGAGGAGGAGGGAGGAATGACAGTAGAGGAGGAGGGAGGAATGACAGTAGAGGAGGAGGGAGGAATGACAGTAGAGGAGGAGGGAGGAATGACAGTAGAGAGGGAGGGAGGAATGACAGTAGAGAGGGAGGGAGGAATGACAGTAGAGAGGGAGGGAGGAATGACAGTAGAGACCCCTCTCCCTCCTCTTCTCTGCCATCAGTGTTCTATTGATCCTGGACTCCCCATCAATATCTTAATAGACTGTACTGGCAGACAGACAGTGGTGCTGATGGAGAAAGGCCTTTATCCACTAACCTGTCAACGTCAGCCCTATCTGATGCCTGTGTGTGTGTGCGCGCGCGCGTGTCTGTGTGTGTGTGTGTCGTGTGAGTCTTCAAGAGGGTAACAGCAGGCGTAAAGCTCCTCTCAGCTATCATGGATTACTGAGGGGACTGGAGTGATTGATGTACTTCTGTTCTGTAGAAGGGAAACAGCAGCTCGGAGTGGAGACTAATATACCATTAGCTATTTTACGGTTTACAATGAACCACATAGCTAGTTTTACTGCTTCTACACGGCATACTGTGTGTTAACGAAGTGGTTTTATTGGTCATTTTATAGTTTATTGCAGTTCCCTTGTATATGTCAGTCTTAGATAAACTGGCATGGAAGTTTGAGGACTGAAACAACATGTAATGAATTGACGAGAGTTTGAATACAGTTCCCTTGTATATGTCAGTCTTAGATAAACTGGCATGGAAGTTTGAGGACTGAAACAACATGTAATGAATTGACAAGAGTTTGAATACAGTTCCCTTGTATATGTCAGTCTTAGATAAACTGGCATGGAAGTTTGAGGACTGAAACAACATGTAATGAATTAACGAGAGTTTGAATACAGTTCCCTTGTATATGTCAGTCTTAGATAAACTGGCATGTAGTTAAAGGATTACAATGTGTTGAATTGAAAAGACTGCTTTCCTCTGACAGTGAATACAGCAGTGTAACCTTGTACTGTGTGTAACCTTGTCCATTGTAACCTTGAGTGGTGTGCTCAACATAACGCTCGTTCCACCACAACCGCTTCTAACTCATTCATATGATATTTCCGCTCTCCTGCTGGTTCAGTTGGAGTGGCAGCCTTGTAGGTTTTATTAGCCGTACGCAGGAACCTGACAGACGGAGAGACGAGGAGAGGAGAAAGAGAGAGAGAGAGAGAGAGAGAGGAGAGAGAGAGAGACGAGGAGAGCAGAGAGAGAGAGAGACGAGGAGAGGAGAGAGAGATGAGGAGAGAGAGACGAGGAGAGATAGAGAGAGAGAGAGAGAGAGAGAGAGAGAGAGAAAGACACGAGGAGAGAGACTGAGAGACGAGGGAGAGACGAGGAGAGGAGAGAGAGAGCGAGAGACGAGGAGAGGAGAGAGAGAGACGAGGAGAGAGAGAGACAGAGAGACGAGGAGAGGAGAGAGAGAGACGGAGAGACGAGGAGAGGAGAGAGAGAGACGGAGATAGAGGGCGAGTGTAACATGTAGGTCATTCAGTCTCGGGAGCATAGCGCTTACAGCCGTTGATTACACGGCTGTTCCATCAAAGCCCCAGCCCCGTAGGAACAGGTGAGATTACATGGCTGTTCCATCATCCCCCCACCCCCAAAGTGAGATTACATGGCTGTTCCATCATCCCCCCACCCCCAAAGTGAGATTACATGGCTGTTCCATCATCCCCCCACCCCCAAGGTGAGACAGCCAGAGCTCTAAAGTACTTTTTCGCATGGCCCTATTGTCTATATGCAACAGATGAACAATTTGGTGAGCAATTTGTTTGGAATATTGAATCACAAAAAGGCAGTATCGAATCGCAATACATATCGTATAGAGCTGATTATTAAAGAGAAGACGACCCCAGAGCCATAGGACAGAGCTAGCTGTGTGGAGACAGTAGATAAAGCTGATTATTAAAGAGAAGACGACCCCAGAGCCATAGGACAGAGCTAGCTGTGTGGAGACAGTAGATAAAGCTGATTATTAAAGAGAAGACGACCCCAGAGCCATAGGACAGAGCTAGCTGTGTGGAGACAGTAGATAAAGCTGATTATTAAAGAGAAGACGACCCCAGAGCCATAGGACAGAGCTAGCTGTGTGGAGACAGTAGATAAAGCTGATTATTAAAGAGAAGACGACCCCAGAGCCATTGGACAGAGCTAGCTGTGTGGAGACAGTAGATAAAGCTGATTATTAAAGAGAAGACGACCCCAGAGCCATAGGACAGAGCTAGCTGTGTGGAGACAGTAGATAAAGCTGATTATTAAAGAGAAGACGACCCCAGAGCCATAGGACAGAGCTAGCTGTGTGGAGACAGTAGATAAAGCTGATTATTAAAGAGAAGACGACCCCAGAGCCATAGGACAGAGCTAGCTGTGTGGAGACAGTAGATAAAGCTGATTATTAAAGAGAAGACGACCCCAGAGCCATAGGACAGAGCTAGCTGTGTGGAGACAGTAGATAAAGCTGATTATTAAAGAGAAGACGACCCCAGAGCCATAGGACAGAGCTAGCTGTGTGGAGACAGTAGATAAAGCTGATTATTAAAGAGAAGACGACCCCAGAGCCATAGGACAGAGCTAGCTGTGTGGAGACAGTAGATAAAGCTGATTATTAAAGAGAAGACGACCCCAGAGCCATAGGACAGAGCTAGCTGTGTGGAGACAGTAGATAAAGCTGATTATTAA
This sequence comes from Oncorhynchus nerka, assembly GCF_034236695.1. Lineage (NCBI taxonomy): Eukaryota > Metazoa > Chordata > Actinopteri > Salmoniformes > Salmonidae > Oncorhynchus > Oncorhynchus nerka. The sequence continues at coordinate 13,395,628 of NC_088404.1, read as the reverse complement.
AGAGAAGACGACCTCAGAGCCATAGGACAGAGCTAGCTGTGTGGAGACAGTAGATAAAGCTGATTATTAAAGAGAAGACGACCCCAGAGCCATAGGACAGAGCTAGCTGTGTGGAGACAGTAGATAAAGCTGATTATTAAAGAGAAGACGACCCCAGAGCCATAGGACAGAGCTAGCTGTGTGGAGACAGTAGATAAAGCTGATTATTAAAGAGAAGACGACCCCAGAGCCATAGGACAGAGCTAGCTGTGTGGAGACAGTAGATAAAGCTGACTATTAAAGAGAAGACGACCCCAGAGCCATAGGACAGAGCTAGCTGTGTGGAGACAGTAGATAAAGATGACTATTAAAGAGAAGACGACCCCAGAGCCATAGGACAGAGCTAGCTGTGTGGAGACAGTAGATAAAGCTGATTATTAAAGAGAAGACGACCCCAGAGCCATAGGACAGAGCTAGCTGTGTGGAGACAGTAGATAAAGCTGATTATTAAAGAGAAGACGACCCCAGAGCCATAGGACAGAGCTAGCTGTGTGGAGACAGTAGATAAAGCTGATTATTAAAGAGAAGACGACCCCAGAGCCATAGGACAGAGCTAGCTGTGTGGAGACAGTAGATAAAGCTGATTATTAAAGAGAAGACGACCCCAGAGCCATAGGACAGAGCTAGCTGTGTGGAGACAGTAGATAAAGCTGATTATTAAAGAGAAGACGACCCCAGAGCCATAGGACAGAGCTAGCTGTGTGGAGACAGTAGATAAAGCTGATTATTAAAGAGAAGACGACCCCAGAGCCATAGGACAGAGCTAGCTGTGTGGAGACAGTAGATAAAGCTGATTATTAAAGAGAAGATGACCCCAGAGCCATAGGACAGAGCTAGCTGTGTGGAGACAGTAGATAAAGCTGATTATTCAAGAGAAGACGACCCCAGAGCCATAGGACAGAGCTAGCTGTGTGGAGACAGTAGATAAAGCTGATTATTAAAGAGAAGACGACCCCAGAGCCATAGGACAGAGCTAGCTGTGTGGAGACAGTAGATAAAGCTAGAGCAGGAAGGGATGGAGAGATGCAGGAGTAGCCACCCATCAGAAGAGATGAAGAATGGAGATGGGTAAGAGTCAGCTGTGTTCCACAGATAAGTAGACGACAACCGCAGGACAACAACGTGAAGCTGCGTAGTGCTAATAGAAAAAAGGTAATACGCTGGTGTGTGTGTGTGTCTCTGTGTGTGTGTGTGTGTGTGTGTGTGTCTCTGTGTGTGTGTGTGTGTGTGTCTGTGTGTGTGTGTGGGGGTCCGTGTGTGTCCGTGTGCGCATGTGTGTGTGTGTGTGTGTGTAAACACCATTACGTCAGCTACTCAGGAGAAAATAGAACAAGCTGTTGTTTAGATAAACCTCACACAGTCTCTGTCTGTGCCTTCCCAACGGGGATAGACAACAATAGGATTCACTACACAATGAAAAGGAAGGCTAACAGAGAGAGAGAGAGAGAGAAAGATTGAGGGAGAGAGAGAAACAGAGAGATGGAGAGAGAAAAAAGACTCTTTGAATTGAATTGAGAGAGACAGAAATAGCTTTATAAAGCTCTACAGCTCTACGTAACATAGTCAATGGAAGACTTCGAGGGGACTCCTATGGTAGGTACACTTAAAGCTCATCTCTTGGCAGTAGTACTATAGACTACTTTATCACTGACCTCAACCCAGAGTCTCTTAGAGCGTTCACAGTCAGTCCACTGACACCGATATCAGATCACAGTCAGTCCACTGACACCGATATCAGATCACAGTCAGTCCACTGACACCGATATCAGATCACAGCAAAATCACACACTACTTGAACAGAGCTTTGCTCAATGAGGCATCAAAGCCAAAGGAACTGAATAATACCAAGAAATGCTATAGATGGAAGGAAAGTAGTGTGGAAATCTACCAAAAAACTATTAGGCAACAACAAATTCAATCCCTTCTAGACAATTTCCTGGACAAAATGTTTCACTGTAATAGTGAAGGTGTAAACTTGGCAGTAGAAACTTGGCACACCTAAACAGTATATTTGACCTCTCAGCTTCCCTATCAAATCTAAACATTTCAAGCAGACAACCTAAGAAAATGAACAACAATGACAAATGGTTTGATAAAGAATGCCAAAACCTAAGAAATAATTTGAGAAACCTATCCAACCAAAAACATAGAGACCCAGAAAACCTGAGTGTACTCCTTCACTCTGGTGAATCACTAAAACAATACAGAAATACACTATGGAAAAATAAGGAACAGCACGTCAGAAATCAGCTCAATGTAATTGAAGAATCCATAGAATCTAAGAACTTCTGGGAAAATTAGAAAACTCTAAACAAACAACATGAAGAGTTATCTATCCAAAACGGAGATGTATGGATAAACCACTTCTCCAATCTTTTTGGCCCTATAACAAAGATCAAACAGCAAAAACATATTCATGATTAAATACAAATCTTATAATCAACTATTAAAGACTACCAGAACCCACTGGATTCTCCAATTACATTGAATGAACTACAGGACAAAATACAACACAAAAAGGCCTGTGGGGTTGATGGTATCCTAAATAAAATTATAAAATATACAGACCACAAATTCCAATTGGCTATACTTCAAATCTTTAACATCAACCTCAGCTCTGGCATATTCCCCAATATTTGGAACCAATGACTGATCGGTTCCAAATACAAAAGTGGAGACAAATTTGACACCAATATCTACCGTGGGATATGAGTCAACAGCAACATTTGGAAAATCCTCTGCATTATCATTAACAAAAGACTTTCCTCAGCTAAAACAATGTACTGAGGAAATGCCACATTGGCTTCTTACCAAATTACTGTACGACAGACCACGTATTCACCCTGCACACCCCAATTGACAAAGAAACAAACCAAAGCAAAGGCAAAGTCTTCTCATGCTTTGTTGATTTAAAAAAAGCCTTCGACTCAATTTGGCATGAGGGCCTGCTATACAAATTGATGGAAAGTGGTGTTGGGGGGAAAAATATATGACATTATACAATCTATGTATACAAACAACAAGTCTGCGTTTAAAATTGGCAAAAAAACTAACATTTATTTTGACAGGGCCAGGGGGTGAGACAGGGATGCAGCTTAAGCCCCACCGTCTTTAACATATATATCAACGAATTGGCGAGGGCACCAGAACGGTCTGCAGCACCTGGCCTCACCCTACTAGGTGAGGCCAGGTGCATCCCAACCAAGGACGGCCTACAGCAGCACGTTCTTCTGCACAGATTCTGTCAGATCTGGGCCCTGACAGTAAATCTCAGTAAGACAAAAATTAATGGTGTTGCAAAAAAGGTTGAGTTGCCAGGACCCAAAATACAAATTCCATCTAGACACCGTTGCCCTAAGGCACACAAAAAACTATACATACCTTGGTCTAAACATCAGCGCCACAGGTAACTTCCACAAAGCTGTGAACGATCTGAGACAAGGCAAGAAGGGCCTTCTATGCCATCAAAAATAACATACAATTTGACATACCAATTAAGATCTGGCTAAAAATACTTGAATCAGTTATAGAACCCATTGCCCTTTATGGTTGTGAGGTCTGGGGTCCGCTCACCAACCAAGACTTCACAACATGGGGCAAACACCAAACTGAGACTCTGCAAAAATATCCTCAGTGTACAAGGTAAAACACCAAATACTGAATGCAGAGCAAAATTAGGCCGATACCCGATAATTATCAAAATCCAGAAAAGAGACGTTAAATTCTACAACCACCTAAAAGGAAGTGATTCCCAAAATCTTCCATAACAAAGCCATCACCGACAGAGAAATTAGCCTGGAGATGAGCCAGCTGGTTATGGGGCTCTGTTCACAAACACAAACAGACCTCACAGAGCTCCAGGACAGCAACACAATTAGACCTAACCAAATAATGAGAAAACAAAAATATAATTACTTGACACATTAGAAAGAATTAACAAAAAAACAGAGCAAACTAGAAAGCTATTTGGCCCTAAACAGAGAGTACAGAGTTGCAGAATACTTGACCACTGCGACTGACCCAACATTAAGGACATCTTTGACTATGTACAGGCAGACCTGGCTCTCAAGAGAAGACAGGCTATGTGCACACTGCCCACAAACTGAGGTGGAAACTGAACTGAACTGAACACCATTGTAAATACAACCTATAAATGATGTGTATTTTTTTTCTTCCCTTTTGTACTTGAACTATTTGCACATCATTACAACACTATACATAAACATAATATCTTTATTATTTTGGACATAAGTGTAATGTTAACTTTTCATTTTTTATTTCACTTTAGTTTATTATCTATTTCACTTGCTATGGCAATGTAAACCTGTTTCCCATGCCAATAAAGCCCTTAAATTGAATTGCATTGAGAGAGATGGAAATGAGAGAGAGAGAGAAAGAGAGAATTGAGATTGAGAGAGAGAGAGACAGGGAGAGAGAGAGGGAGAGAGACAGGGAGAGAGAGAGAGAGAGAGAGAGAGACAGGGAGAGAAAGAGAGAGAGAGAGACAGGGAGAGACAGGGAGAGAGAGACAGGGAGACAGGGAGAGAGAGACAGGGAGACAGGGAGAGAGAGACAGGGAGACAGGGAGAGAGAGAGACAGGGAGACAGGGAGAGAGAGACAGGGAGAGAGAGACAGGGTCCAAGTCTCAGTGCTGCCAGCTACTGTGTGACTCTGGACTAGATGAGGCTGCTTGAATCCCAACAAATGCATTGTTAGGGTTATGAACTCCCATCTTTTAGCTGCTCCGCCGATTCAATTTAAATTTTCATAAATAAAATACAATGTGCAGGTGAAAAAGGGAACAGTCAATTGAGAAGTGGCATTAAATCCCTCCTGCTTCACCAGAGGTAATTCCCTATGCTGGCCTGTGATTGTCAAGTGATGTGACTGCTCCCCTGATCTCCACCTCATCTCGGAGAAGTGTGTGTGTGTATGTGTGTGTTCCTATTCACAATGCCTAAATGTCTCATTTCAATAATACATTTCAGATTAAAACAGAAGCAGCGGTACACTACAGTTAAGACACTATAACTACCTACATCACCTCTAGAAAGAGAGAGAGAGAGAGAGAGAGATGCAGAGCCAGCTCAGAAGAAAGAGAGAGACAGAGAGGTTAACAGAGAGATGCAGAGCCAGCTCAGAAGAAAGAGAGAGACAGAGAGGTTAACAGAGAGATGCAGAGCCAGCTCAGAAGAAAGAGAGAGACAGAGAGGTTAACAGAGAGATGCAGAGCCAGCTCAGAAGAAAGAGAGAGACAGAGAGGTTAACAGAGAGATGCAGAGCCAGCTCAGAAGAAAGAGAGAGACAGAGAGGTTAACAGAGAGATGCAGAGCCAGCTCAGAAGAAAGAGAGAGACAGAGAGGATGACAGAGAGATGCAGAGCCAGCTCAGAAGAAAGAGAGAGACAGAGAGGTTAACAGAGAGACGCAGAGCCAGCTCAGAAGAAAGAGAGAGACAGAGAGGTTGACAGAGATGCAGAGCCAGCTCAGAAGAAAGAGAGAGACAGAGAGGTTGACAGAGATGCAGAGCCAGCTCAGAAGAAAGAGAGAGACAGAGGTTGATAGAGATGCAGAGCCAGCTCAGAAGAAAGAGAGAGACAGAGAGGTTAACAGAGAGACGCAGAGCCAGCTCAGAAGAAAGAGAGAGACAGAGAGGTTAACAGAGAGATGCAGAGCCAGCTCAGAAGAAAGAGAGAGACAGAGAGGTTGATAGAGATGCAGAGCCAGCTCAGAAGAAAGAGAGAGACAGAGAGGTTAACAGAGAGATGCAGAGCCAGCTCAGAAGAAAGAGAGAGAGAGAGAGAGGTTGATAGAGATGCAGAGCCAGCTCAGAAGAAAGAGAGAGACAGAGAGGTTGATAGAGATGCAAAGCCAGCTCAGAAGAAAGAGAGAGACAGAGAGGTTAACAGAGAGATGCAGAGCCAGCTCAGAAGAAAGAGAGAGACAGAGAGGTTGATAGAGATGCAGAGCCAGCTCAGAAGAAAGAGAGAGACAGAGAGGTTGATAGAGATGCAGAGCCAGCTCAGAAGAAAGAGAGAGACAGAGAGGTTAACAGAGAGATGCAGAGCCAGCTCAGAAGAAAGAGAGAGACAGAGAGGTTGACAGAGATGCAGAGCCAGCTCAGAAGAAAGAGAGAGACAGAGAGGTTGATAGAGATGCAGAGCCAGCTCAGAAGAAAGAGAGAGACAGAGAGGTTAACAGAGAGATGCAGAGCCAGCTCAGAAGAAAGAGAGAGACAGAGAGGTTAACAGAGAGATGCAGAGCCAGCTCAGAAGAAAGAGAGAGACAGAGAGGTTGATAGAGATGCAGAGCCAGCTCAGAAGAAAGAGAGAGACAGAGAGGTTGATAGAGATGCAGAGCCAGCTCAGAAGAAAGAGAGGTTGACAGAAAGAGATGCAGAGCCAGCTCAGAAGAAAGAGAGATACAGAGAGGTTAACAGAGAGATGCAGAGCCAGCTCAGAAGAAAGAGAGAGACAGAGAGGTTAACAGAGAGATGCAGAGCCAGCTCAGAAGAAAGAGAGAGACAGAGAGGTTAACAGAGAGATGCAGAGCCAGCTCAGAAGAAAGAGAGAGACAGAGAGGTTGACAGAGATGCAGAGCCAGCTCAGAAGAAAGAGAGAGACAGAGGTTGACAGAGATGCAGAGCCAGCTCAGAAGAAAGAGAGGTTAACAGAGAGATGCAGAGCCAGCTCAGAAGAAAGAGAGAGACAGAGAGGTTGATAGAGATGCAGAGCCAGCTCAGAAGAAAGAGAGAGACAGAGAGGTTAACAGAGAGATGCAGAGCCAGCTCAGAAGAAAGAGAGAGACAGAGAGGTTGACAGAGAGATGCAGAGCCAGCTCAGAAGAAAGAGAGAGACAGAGAGGTTGATAGAGATGCAGAGCCAGCTCAGAAGAAAGAGAGAGACAGAGAGGTTGATAGAGATGCAGAGCCAGCTTAGAAGAAAGAGAGAGACAGAGAGGTTAACAGAGAGATGCAGAGCCAGCTCAGAAGAAAGAGAGAGACAGAGAGGTTAACAGAGAGATGCAGAGCCAGCTCAGAAGAAAGAGAGAGACAGAGAGGTTAACAGAGAGATGCAGAGCCAGCTCAGAAGAAAGAGAGAGACAGAGAGGTTAACAGAGAGATGCAGAGCCAGCTCAGAAGAAAGAGAGAGACAGAGAGGTTGATAGAGATGCAGAGCCAGCTCAGAAGAAAGAGAGAGACAGAGAGGTTGATAGAGATGCAGAGCCAGCTCAGAAGAAAGAGAGGTTGACAGAGAGAGATGCAGAGCCAGCTCAGAAGAAAGAGAGGTTGACAGAGAGATGCAGAGCCAGCTCAGAAGAAAGAGAGTATTACTATTTGAGCTACTCCTTGACCACTAGTCGCTCTACTCCATTGACATGGCACTGCAGTAGAAGAAGACATCGAAGTCACCGGGGAAATCTGACAATCTACCCCAACATGATACAACGCATGACCTTTCACCCTTCATCAACGGCTAAGTCACAAACAGCACCTTATTTCCTATATGGGCCCTGGTAAAAGTAGTGCACTATATAGGGAATAGGGTGCACACTGCACCCTGGGCTGTTTTTCAAATTAAAATACCCACTCACTCGGTCCTTCTGTCGGGAGTTATATGCCCGTGTAACGTGATGAATTACACCAATTTTCTCTCTCTGAACTCAGCCTTGTACCCGATATAAGAGCTGCTCACTTTGTTGCATAACACCCTAAATTCCTGTTTCTATTGTCAATTTACACGGTGGTCCACTGGCTGCCTTAAACAAGTGTCTTGTGTTATCACATTTGTGGCCATTATTATGCAATCATATATATATCCATTACAAGGAGGCTATCTATCCAGCTCTGACCTATGTTCAATGTGAAAGAGTAGCACTAAAAAATAGGTAAAGCTCAGTAAATTTGAATGGATTGTGCAATGATCTTTATAAAGACACCATCCATAACAACCATCCATAAGCGCTTCTTGCTCTAGGCTGGAGGTGATGGAGGGAAGCCCACTGCTGGTCTCTGGCAGCCTACTTTGGGGGTCATTGCTGCTGGGTTAATGTAATACACAGAGAGCCTGGAGGAGATTCTCTCAGTCTGGGACAGATAGACAGCCACACACACACCACTGAGCTAACAGCGTGTAGCTGTAGTGCATGAGAAAGATAAGCATGGAGAACCCATTTGTCCTTCACACACAGAACATATAGATGTATCCAGATTCTGTATTGTTGGATGAAGGTCTTCTGAGGTGCTGCTGGGCACACAAGGTACATCCTAATATAAAACCCTACATGGTACAGTACAGACCAGAGCCCTTTATACGCTGGTCAAATTGTGTGCCCTATATTGGGGATAGTGTGCCCTATATAGGGGATAGGGTGCCCTATATTGGGAATAGGGTGCCATATATAGGGGATAGTGTACCCTATATTGGGGATAGTGTGCCCTATATAGGGGATAGTGTGCCCTATATAGGGGATAGTGTGCCCTGGATAGTGTGCCCTATATAGGGGATAGTGTGCCCTATATAGGGGATAGGGTGCCCTATATAGGGGATAGTGTGCCCTATATAGGGGATAGTGTGCCCTATATAGGGGATAGGGTGCCCTATATAAGGGATAGGGTGCCTTATATTGGGAATAGGGTGCCATATAAGACACAAACATAATGTCTCTCATGTTCAGCAGTTTATTGCCACTTCACCCTGAAATCAAATTATTTAATCTTTATCACTAACAGATTATCACCAAATACAGGGAGCCTAATTATAGTATCCTATTTCAGCTGAGTTATGAACTTTACTACTGTGGATTCATTCCAAACATGGTGTGTGTTCCAAGGTTAATGACACTATGTTTACTGAACTGAAATATAAATGCAACAATTTCAAAGGTTTTACTGAGTTACAGTTCATGTAAGGAAATACATTCATTAGGCTTTTATCTATGGATTAGCTATGGATTATCTATGGATTAGCTATGGATTATCTATGGATTAGCTATGGATTACCTATGGATTACCCATGGATTAGCTATGGATTATCTATGGATTAGCTATGGATTACCTATGGATTACCTATGGATTAGCTATGGATTATCTATGAATTATCTATGGATTACCTATGGATTAGCTATGGATTATCTATGGATTATCTATGGATTATCTATGGATTACCTATGGATTACCTATGGATTAGCTATGGATTACCTATGGATTATATATGGATTAGCTATGGATTACCTATGGATTAGCTATGGATTATCTATGTTTTAGCAATGGATTATATATGGATTATCTATGGATTACCTATGGATTACCTATGGATTATCTATGGATTAGCTATGGATTATCTATGAATTTCACATGAATGGGCAGCGACGCAGTCATAGGTAGGCCTGGGAGGGCAAATTCTCTTAAACAACATTGGAGGCGGCTTATGGTAGATAAATTAACATTAAATTATTTGGCAACAGCTCTGGTGGCCATTCCTGCAGTCAGCATGCCAATTGTACTCTCCCTCAAAACTCGAAACATCTGTGGCATTGTGTTGTGTGACAAAACTGTACATTTTAGAGTGGCCTTTTATTGTCCCCCAGCACAAGTTGCACCTGTGTAATGATCATGCTGTTTAATCAGCTTCTTGATATGCTACACCTGTCAGGTGGATGGATTACCTTAGCAAAAGAGAAATGCTCACTAACAGGGATTTAACCAAATTTGGCAACAAAATGTGAGAGAAATAATATGTTTGTTTATATGGACATTTTCTGGGATCTTTTATTTCAGCTCACAAAACATGGAACCAACACTTTACATGTTGCGTTTATATTTTTGTTTAGTATAGATACTGTAAACGTTGCAGCTTTCAATTACATGTCTTACTAACTTAAAATGTTTTTGAATCTAAAAGATAGAGAGGATATCAAAGCTTGCGCCACTTGAGTACATTATTTAGTAATGGCTGTACAGCCTCTTTGGTGATGAGTGATAATGGCTGTAGCTATAGGTTTTACAAATCAGCAAAACTACCAGGTGGCTTGATGTAGAAAGATGTAGTAAGGAAGTAATGGTGCCAAACGTTTGCTGACTGTGTAAAACTAGGAAGAGACGACACTATCATGGAACACCTCTTCTCTGCTGTGTCTTTCAAAAAGAGAAGTAAGATGAAGAGTAAGGAGATTACAGAGGGAGGGGGGGATAACAGATGAGGGAGGAGAAACAGATGAGGGAGGAGAAACAGATGAGGAAGGAGATTACAGAGGGAGGGGAGGGTTAACAGATGAGGGAGGAGAAACAGATGAGGGAGGAGAAAACAGATGAGGAAGGAGATTACAGAGGGAGGGGGGGATAACAGATGAGGGAGGAGAAACAGATGAGGGAGGAGAAACAGATGAGGAAGGAGATTACAGAGGGAGGGGAGGGTTAACAGATGAGGGAGGAGAAACAGATGAGGAAGGAGATTACAGAGGGAGGGGGGGATAACAGATGAGGGAGGAGAAACAGATGAGGGAGGAGAAAACAGATGAGGAAGGAGATTACAGAGGGAGGGGGGATAACAGATGAGGGAGGAGAAACAGATGAGGGAGGAGAAACAGATGAGGAAGGAGATTACAGAGGGAGGGGGATAACAGATGAGGGAGGAGAAACAGATGAGGGAGGAGAAACAGATGAGGAAGGAGATTACAGAGGGAGGGGGATAACAGATGAGGAGGAGAAACAGATGAGGGAGGAGAAAACAGATGAGGGAGGAGAAAACAGATGAGGAAGGAGATTACAGAGGGAGGGGAGGGTTAACAGATGAGGGAGGAGAAACAGATGAGGAAGGAGATTACAGAGGGAGGGGGGGATAACAGATGAGGGAGGAGAAACAGATGAGGAAGGGGATTACAGAGGGAGGGGGGATAACAGATGAGGGAGGAGAAACAGATGACGGAGGAGAAACAGATGAGGAAGGAGATTACAGAGGGAGGGGGGGGATAGCGGATTCAATCACCACCTTCCGGAGACACCTGAAACCCCACCTCTTTCAGGAATACCTAGGATAGGATAAAGTAATCCTTCTCACCCCCCCCTTAAAAGATTTAGATGCACTATTGTAAAGTGGCTGTTCCACTGGATGTCTTAAGGTGAACGCACCAATTTGTAAGTCGCTCTGGATAAGAGCGTCTGCTAAATGACTTAAATGTCAAATGTAAATAACAGATGAGGGAGGAGAAACAGATGAGGAAGGAGATTACAGAGGGAGGGGGGGATAACAGATGAGGGAGGAGAAACAGATGAGGAAGGAGATTACAGAGGGAGGGGGGGATAACAGATGAGGGAGGAGAAACAGATGAGGAAGGGGATTACAGAGGGAGGGGGGGATAACAGATGAGGGAGGAGAAAACAGATGAGGGAGGAGAAAACAGATGAGGAAGGAGATTACAGAGGGAGGGGAGGGTTAACAGATGAGGGAGGAGATTACAGAGGGAGGGGGGGATAACAGATGAGGGAGGAGAAAACAGAGGGAGGGAGGAGAAAAGGGAGGAGTGGCTTGTGCAGTAAATGGCCTTTCCAAAGTTTGAATGGAAGTAATTTTCTGTCTTCTATAGTCCAATATAGTGTAGTGTCTATAGTCTAATACAGTAAAATAGTCCAATATAGTGTAGTATTGTCTATATAGTCCAATATAGTTATATATTCCAATATAGTTATATAGTCCAATATAGTGTAGTACTGTGTATATAGTCCAATACAGTTAAATAGTCCAATATAGTTATATAGTCCAATACAGTGTAGTACTGTGTATATAGTCCAATATAGTTATATAGTCCAATACAGTGTAGTACTGTGTATATAGTCCAATATAGTTATATAGTCCAATATAGTTATATAGTCCAATACAGTGTAGTACTGTGTATATATAGTCCAATATAGTTATATAGTCCAATACAGTGTAGTACTGTGTATATAGTCCAATATAGTTATATAGTCCAATATAGTTATATAGTCCAATACAGTGTAGTACTGTGTATATAGTCCAATATAGTTATATAGTCCAATATAGTTATATAGTCCAATACAGTGTAGTACTGTGTATATAGTCCAATATAGTTATATAGTCCAATATAGTGTAGTACTGTGTATAAAGTCCAATATAGTTATATAGTCCAATACAGTTAAATAGTCCAATACAGTTATATAGTCCAATATAGTGTAGTACTGTGTATATAGTCCAATATAGTTATATAGTCCAATACAGTGTAGTACTGTGTATATATAGTCCAATATAGTGTAGTACTGTGTATATAGTCCAATACAGTTAAATAGTCCAATATAGTTATATAGTCCAATATAGTTATATAGTCCAATATAGTTATATAGTCCAATATAGTTATATAGTCCAATACAGTGTAGTACTGTGTATATAGTCCAATATAGTTATATAGTCCAATACAGTGTAGTACTGTGTATATAGTCCAATATAGTTATATAGTCCAATATAGTTATATAGTCCAATACAGTGTAGTACTGTGTATATAGTCCAATATAGTTATATAGTCCAATATAGTTATATAGTCCAATACAGTGTAGTACTGTGTATATAGTCCAATATAGTTATATAGTCCAATATAGTTATATAGTCCAATATAGTGTAGTACTGTGTATATATAGTCCAATATAGTTATATAGTCCAATACAGTGTAGTACTGTGTATATAGTCCAATATAGGTATATAGTCCAATATAATGTAGTACTGTGTATATAGTCCAATATAGGTACTGTATATTTAGTCCAATACAGTTATATAGTCCAATATAGTGGTGTACTGTATATTTAGTCCAATACAGTTATATAGTCCAATATAGTGCACAATGCCGATGTTGTTGTAGCAAAAGACGACACCAAAATGTATGCTGCTTCCCCAAAAAACTCTCCCTCTAAAACTGAATGGAGGCTATAGCCGCAGAGCTGTTTAAACAAGGCACAGGTAAAACTGAATGGAGGCTATAGCCCCAGAGCTGTGTTTAAACAAGGCACAGGTAAAACTGAATGGAGGCTATAGCCCCAGAGCTGTGTTTAAACAAGGCACAGGTAAAACTGAATGGAGGCTAGAGCCCCAGAGCTGTGTTTAAACAAGGCACAGGTCAAACTGAATGGAGGCTAGAGCCCCAGAGCTGTGTTTAAACAAGGCACAGGTAAAACTGAATGGAGGCTAGAGCCCCAGAGCTGTGTTTAAACAAGGCACAGGTAAAACTGAATGGAGGCTAGAGCCCCAGAGCTGTGTTTAAACAAGGCACAGGTAAAACTGAATGGAGGCTAGAGTCCCAGAGCTGTGTTTAAACAAGGCACAGGTAAAACTGAATGGAGGCTATAGCCCCAGAGCTGTGTTTAAACAAGGCACAGGTAAAACTGAATGGAGGCTAGAGCCCCAGAGCCGTCATTGAAAATAAGAATGTGTTCTTAACTGACTTGCCTGGTTAAATAAAGGTTAAAAAAAAAAGAAAAAAGGTACAACTGAATGGAGGCTATAGCCCCAGAGCTGTGTTTAAACAAGGCACAGGTAACACTTGGCCCCAAAATGTTTCCTTAAAATCTATATTGCTGTCCAAGGAACTCTCTCCTGTCACAGAGTGAATAATTAGGTGGTAGTCCCAGAACTTTGCTTAAAAAAAACGACATGTATCATCCAGCCAGACAGCACCTGCTGTGGTCATGGGATGCCAGCCCCATCTCTTATTCACAACCAACCAGAGAGGATTTTACAGCTTCTTTCTCCCACATTATTAATATGCACTTCCTTCCTTCCTTCCTTCCTTTCTGGCACTTAAAGCAGTAGAGGCAATTAGCATGGGATAAGTACTATTTACATAATGCCAGACGCAACTCCGCACATAACAAAGGCAACTGGTCCGATTCCTCGCCAGACCCCCAACACACACATCACGCCCCCAACTCACACATCACGCCCCCCATCTCTATGTCTGTCACATGGTTGCCACGGCAGCCTACAGCGCATCAGGAAAAAGGGAGAGAAAAGGTGGAATGAGGCAGGGGGTCAGAAGATTCAACATAATGAAAGCGGGAGTTTGACGGGTCACTCAGGACCCCCGTGGTTGGCCATTGATCTGCCTGTTATGTGGGTAATTGGGAGCTGTGTGAGGCAAAGAGTTAGAAGGCCCGGTATGCATGGGAGATGAAAAGGGGGAGAATGGAGAGTGAAACAAAGACATTTCAGAGAGAGAGACACACACAGAGAGGGAAAGAGAAAATTAAGGACGAAAGAAACAACAGAGAGAAACAGACAGAGAAAGAGAACCAAACCAACTATATTTTGAAAAAGTGTGCTTCTAAAATATTCATCCTCACAATACACATATGGCGTGTAATTGCATTCATCTTCCGCTTGAGGATGCAGTTCTAAAACACTTGGTAGAGAGGGCACAATTAGTGTCCCCCCTCACAAATGTCAACAACCACAATAAAGCCTGACAAGAGGAAAGAGCAGTGAAGTGCAGATCGCCCTGAGGACAGACAGCCAACAGCCCTGATCAATCCTACTCACGCCAGAGAAAACAGCGGCTGGGGTTACTGATGACAGCCCCAGGGATAGAGGGCTCTGATATCCCATTCACAGGTAGTCAGTCCAAGTCATGACCAGGGCTTTGTGTGGGTCTCCCCCCCAGCGCCTTCATCTCATTCTTTAACCTTAATTCAGGACCTGGAAATGACTGAGGGATGGAAGAGGTGGTGAAGTGTGTCTGACTGGAAAATGGCGGTGGTATGATTAAGTGTCAGTTAACTGCTGCAGTAAAGAAGACTATATAGCCTCTCTCTTATCTTCGATGAGCAAATAACAGGTTAGATACTCCAGAGGTCACAGAAGACCGAGGCCACAGCTAAATCTTTCTCCGCAATGCGTCATTCCATGTGAAGTGAGACTGGGCACTAAAAACAATAATACCTGCACTTGGTACAGCAGGTATTCATGTCCGACTCATACTGCTCAGTTTATACACTGCCCCCCCTTCACCAAAACACGTGTAAATATTTGACACATTTTGCCTTTCTGTATTATACTTATTCTAAAATGTTTATTAAATTCTATTGAGAAATGTACTTTTTTTTCCCCATTCAACGTTTTTTCTTTATTTGTACTATTTTCTACAAATTCATACATATAGTATTCAACCTATTTTCCAACAGTCTCGAATGAGTTCCCACATATGCTGAGCACTCGTTGGCTGCTTTTCCTTCACTCTGCAGTCACACTCATCTCAATTGGGTTGAGGTCAGGTGATTGTGGAGGCCAGGTCATCTGATGTGGAACTCCATCTCTCTCCGTATTGGTCAAATAGCCCTTACACAGCCTGGAGGTGCGTTTTGGGTCATTGTCCTGTTGAAAAACAAATGATAGTCCCACTAAGCGCAAACCTGATGGGTTTTGACAGTGTCACCTGCAAAGCACCCTCACACCTCCTCCTCCATGCTTCACGGAGGGAACCACACATGCGGAGATCATCTTATCACCTACTCTGCAACTCACAAAGACATGGTGGTTGGAACCAAAAAACTCAAATTTGGACTCATCGGACCAAAGAACAGATTTCCACCAATCTCATGTCCAAGTCTCTTCTTCTTATTGGTGTCCTTTAGTAGTGGTTTCTTTTCAGCAATTCAACTACGATGGCCTGATTCACACAGTCTCCCTCTGAACAGTTGATGTTAAGATGTGTCTGTTACTTGAACTCTGTGAAGCATTTATTTGGGCTGCAATGTCTGAGGCTAATAACTATAATGAAGTTATCCTCTGCAGCAGAGGTAACTCTGGGTCTTCCTTTCCTGTGGCGGTCCTCATGAGAGCCAGTTTCATCATAGCGCTTGATGTTTTTTTTTACGACTGCACTTAATGAAACTTCCAAAGTTTTTGACATTTTCTGTATTGACTGACCTTCACATCTTAAAGAAATGGACTGTCGTTTATCTTTGCTTATATGAGCTGTTCTTTTTCTTTTCATATTTTTCTTTTACCTTTATTTAACTAGGCAAGTCAGTTATGAACAAATTCTTATTTTCAATGACTGCTTAGGAACAGTGGGTTAACTGCCTGTTCAGGGGCAGAACGACATATTTGTACCTTGTCAGCTCGAGGGTTTGAACTTGCAACCTTCCAGTTACTAGTCCAACGCTCTAACCACTAGGCTACCCTGCCGCCCCATAAGTATCTTCTGATACCACGAAATAGTACCCGCAAAAACACCAGTCTCAACATAAACAGTGAAGAGGCGACTTCGGAATGCTGGCTTTCTAGGCAGAGTTGCAAATAAAAAGCCATATCTAAGACTGGCCAATAAAAAGTCATATCTAAGACTGGCCAATAAAAAGCCATATCTAAGACTGGCCAATAAAAATAAAATATGGGCAAAAGAACATGGATACGGGGCAGAGGAACTTTGCCTAGAAGGCCAGCATACCGGAGTCGCCTCTTCACTGTTTATGTTGAGACTGGACAGAGGAACTCTGCCTAGAAGGCCAGCATACCGGAGTCGCCTCTTCACTGTTTACGTTGAGACTGGACAGAGGAACTCTGCCTCGAAGGCCAGCATATCGGAGTCGCCTCTTCACTGTTTATGTTGAGACTGGACAGAGGAACTCTGCCTCGAAGGCCAGCATACCGGAGTCGCCTCTTCACTGTTTACGTTGAGACTGGACAGAGGAATTTTGCCTAGAAGGCCAGCATACCGGAGTCGCCTCTTCACTGTTTACGTTGAGACTGGACAGAGGGACTCTGCCTAGAAGGCCAGCATACCGGAGTCGCCTCTTCACTGTTTACGTTGAGACTGGACAGAGGAACTCTGCCTCGAAGGCCAGCATACCGGAGTCGCCTCTTCACTGTTGACGTTGAGACTGTTTTTTTGCGTGTACTATTTAATGAAGCTGCCAGTTGAGGACTTGTGAGGCATCTGTTTCTCAAACTGGACACTCTAATGTACTTATCCTCATGCTCAGTTGTGCACCGGGGCCTCCCACTCCTCTTTCTATTCTGGTTAGAGCCAGTTTGCCCTGTTCTGTGAAGGGAGTAGTACACAGCGTTGTACGAGATCTTCAGTTTCTTGGCAATTTCTCACATGGAATATCCTTCAATTCTCAGAACAAGAATAGACTGACGAGTTTCAGAATAAAGTTCTTTGTTTCTGGCCCTTTTGAGCCTGTAATCGAACCCACAAATGCTGATGCTCCAGATACTCAACTAGGCCAGTTTCATTGCTTCTTTAATCAGGACAACAGTTTTCTGTTGTGCTAACATAATTGCAAAAGGGTTTTCTAATGATCAACTACCCTTTTAAAATGTTAAACTTGGATTAGCTAACAAAACGTGCCATTGGAACACAGGAGTGATGGTTGCTGATAATGGGCCTATGTAGATATAATGTCTACATTGTATTTCTGATCAATTTGATGTTATTTTAACGGACAAAAAACATGCTTTTCTTTAAAAAACAAGGACATTTCTAAGTGACCCCAAACTTTTGAACGGTAGTGTATATGTACAAAGAATTCTGAAAACAATATTTTCCAGACTAGTACCTAAAACAAGATAAAGATGGAGATTAAGGTACAGATGGAGTCAGGCAAAATCTGTGAACATCTATGTCATTCTCTAAAGTATCTGGTGTCACTTTCCTTTCATCCCTCTCCTCTCCTCTCCTTTCACCCACTCTCCCTCTCCTCAACTCTCCTTTCATCCCCTCTCCTCAACTCTCCTATCATCTCCTTTCTTCCCCTCTCCTCTCCTTTCATCCCCTCTCCTCTCCTTTCACCCACTCTCCCTCTCCTCAACTCTCCTATCTTCTCCTTTTATCCCCTCTCCCTCTCCTCACATCTCCTCTCATCCCCTAGTATATTAGTATATGAAAGAGAGATACTTTCCTCCATATTAAAACAGAAATCGTGGTATATGGTGTTTTTTTCTCTTGAAATTATGACATTTTTAACCCCTTAAGGTCAAAATGGACACCTGTTGCCACTTTTAGAGAAAATAAATGAATAATCGTGAAAAAATAGGGTGTTTTTTTGTCTTGTCGGTGAATCAATTGTTGAATTATGAAGTCGGCTATGGATATTTTAATAACTGGGAAACTGTAGCTGTATTCACTGCAGATCCAGTGAAGTCTGTTACACATACACTCTGACAATTTATTGGGTACACCAATCTAGTACTGGGTCGGACCTCCCTATGCCTACAGAACAACCTGAATTATTCGGGGCATGGGTTTTACAAGTCGGAAACGTCTACAGGGATGTTTGTCAAATATGACATGACGGCATCACGCATCACGGTGGTACACCAACTCCACCAGCGCGTACCGTTGACACCAGGAAGCTTCATGGACTCACCAACTCCACCAGCGCGTACCGTTGACACCAGGAAGCTTCATGGACTCACCAACTCCACCAGCGCGTACCGTTGACACCAGGAAGCTTCATGGACTCACCAACTCCACCAGCCCGTACCGTTGACACCAGGAAGCTTCATGGACTCACCAACTCCACCAGCCCGTACCGTTGACACCAGGAAGCTTCATGGACTCAAGCAGCTTACACCAACTCCTGACTCTGCCATCCCATAACCGGGATTCGTTCGGGACGTTTTTCCACTCCTCAGTTGTACAGCGCCAAATTAACATGAATCAAAGGTTCTTTAGAAACAAATTCCTGCACCTTTGACTCTGATAGGCTCATTATTAACGGCAGTGACCATGAGCATGTACAACCTGTCCGTAGAAATACATTACAGAGAAGCTATAGTGCTATTTAATTCACAGCATAAATCCAGACAGTGCGGATTGTTTATGATTTAATGAAATGCATGGCTGTGTGTCCGTGTGTGTGTGTGTCCGTGTTTGTGTGTGCCCATGTGTGTGTGTGTGTGTGTGTGTCCGTGTTTGTGTGTGCCCATGTGTGTGTGTGTGTGTCTGTGTTTGTGTGTGCCCATGTGTGTGTGTGTGTGTGTGTCCGTGTTTGTGTGTGTCTGTGTGTGTCCGTGTGTGTGTGTCCGTGTGTGTGTCTGTGTGTGTGTCCGTGTGTGTGTCTGTGTGTGTCCGTGACACCAGGTCCAACAGCATGGCCTTCATTCCTTGAACGTGATCTAAAACAAAGAGCCACGGTACTGGGACACATACTGCTGTATCCCCCACCTCCACTCAGTGAATCAGCTGTGCTTACCCAGACAGAAGGACCCTCACAACTCATTAGCATATTATCAAGGAGACATCTTCTGGACCGATTAAAATATGACTATTTGAGGTGAGAGAAATCCTATTTCAACACCTCAACGAGAGGGGGTGGGGCTAACTGACCGCCACATTTATCTACACAATGACCCAAGTACCACCTACCAGTATCTGTGTTGTGTTAAGATGTAGTATGTGAGTTGTGTTAAGCCACTGGTAGCCTCAAGCAAAGATGTCAGATACAAACATTATACAATTGATACCATACCATTTGCACTATTGGTAGAGCCTGTAAGTCAGCATTTCACTGTAAGGTCTACTACACCTGTTGTATTCAGCATTTCACTGTAAGGTCTACTACACCTGTTGTATTCAGCATTTCACTGTAAGGACTACACCTGTTGTATTCAGCATTTCACTGTAAGGTCTACTACACCTGTTGTATTCAGCATTTCACTGTAAGGTCTACTACACCTGTTGTATTCAGCATTTCACTGTAAGGTCTACTACACCTGTTGTATTCAGCATTTCACTGTAAGGTCTACTACACCTGTTGTATTCAGCATTTCACTGTAAGGTCTACTACACCTGTTGTATTCAGCATTTCACTGTAAGGTCTACTACACCTGTTGTATTCAGCATTTCACTGTAAGGTCTACTACACCTGTTGTATTCAGCATTTCACTGTAAGGTCTACTACACCTGTTGTATTCAGCATTTCACTGTAAGGTCTACTACACCTGTTGTATTCAGCATTTCACTGTAAGGTCTACTACACCTGTTGTAATTCAGCATTTCACTGTAAGGTCTACTACACCTGTTGTATTCAGCATTTCACTGTAAGGTCTACTACACCTGTTGTATTCAGCATTTCACTGTAAGGTCTACTACACCTGTTGTATTCAGCATTTCACTGTAAGGTCTACTACACCTGTTGTATTCAGCATTTCACTGTAAGGTCTACACCTGTTGTATTCAGCATTTCACTGTAAGGTCTACTACACCTGTTGTATTCAGCATTTCACTGTAAGGTCTACTACACCTGTTGTATTCAGCATTTCACTGTAAGGTCTACTACACCTGTTGTATTCAGCATTTCACTGTAAGGTCTACTACACCTGTTGTATTCAGCATTTCACTGTAAGGTCTACTACACCTGTTGTATTCAGCATTTCACTGTAAGGTCTACTACACCTGTTGTATTCAGCATTTCACTGTAAGGACTACACCTGTTGTATTCAGCATTTCACTGTAAGGTCTACTACACCTGTTGTATTCAGCATTTCACTGTAAGGTCTACGACACCTGTTGTATTCAGCATTTCACTGTAAGGTCTACTACACCTGTTGTATTCAGCATTTCACTGTAAGGTCTACTACACCTGTTGTATTCAGCATTTCACTGTAAGGTCTACTACACCTGTTGTATTCAGCATTTCACTGTAAGGTCTACTACACCTGTTGTATTCAGCATTTCACTGTAAGGTCTACTACACCTGTTGTATTCAGCATTTCACTGTAAGGTCTACTACACCTGTTGTATTCAGCATTTCACTGTAAGGTCTACTACACCTGTTGTATTCAGCATTTCACTGTAAGGTCTACTACACCTGTTGTATTCAGCATTTCACTGTAAGGTCTACTACACCTGTTGTATTCAGCATTTCACTGTAAGGTCTACTACACCTGTTGTATTCAGCATTTCACTGTAAGGTCTACTACACCTGTTGTATTCAGCATTTCACTGTAAGGTCTACTACACCTGTTGTATTCAGCATTTCACTGTAAGGTCTACTACACCTGTTGTATTCAGCATTTCACTGTAAGGTCTACACCTGTTGTATTCAGCATTTCACTGTAAGGTCTACTACACCTGTTGTATTCAGCATTTCACTGTAAGGTCTACTACACCTCTTGTATTCAGCATTTCACTGTAAGGTCTACACCTGTTGTATTCAGCATTTCACTGTAAGGTCTACTACACCTGTTGTATTCAGCATTTCACTGTAAGGTCTACACCTGTTGTATTCAGCATTTCACTGTAAGGTCTACTACACCTGTTGTATTCAGCATTTCACTGTAAGGTCTACTACACCTGTTGTATTCAGCATTTCACTGTAAGGTCTACTACACCTGTTGTATTCAGCATTTCACTGTAAGGTCTACTACACCTGTTGTATTCAGCATTTCACTGTAAGGTCTACTACACCTGTTGTATTCAGCATTTCACTGTAAGGTCTACTACACCTGTTGTATTCAGCATTTCACTGTAAGGTCTACACCTGTTGTATTCAGCATTTCACTGTAAGGTCTACACCTGTTGTATTCAGCATTTCACTGTAAGGTCTACACCTGTTGTATTCAGCATTTCACTGTAAGGTCTACTACACCTGTTGTATTCAGCATTTCACTGTAAGGTCTACACCTGTTGTATTCAGCATTTCACTGTAAGGTCTACTACACCTGTTGTATTCAGCATTTCACTGTAAGGTCTACTACACCTGTTGTATTCAGCATTTCACTGTAAGGTCTACACCTGTTGTATTCAGCATTTCACTGTAAGGTCTACACCTGTTGTATTCAGCATTTCACTGTAAGGTCTACTACACCTGTTGTATTCAGCATTTCACTGTGAGGTCTACTACACCTGTTGTATTCAGCATTTCACTGTGAGGTCTACTACACCTGTTGTATTCAGCATTTCACTGTAAGGTCTACACCTGTTGTATTCAGCATTTCACTGTAAGGTCTACTACACCTGTTGTATTCAGCATTTCACTGTAAGGTCTACTACACCTGTTGTATTCAGCATTTCACTGTAAGGTCTACTACACCTGTTGTATTCAGCATTTCACTGTAAGGTCTACACCTGTTGTATTCAGCATTTCACTGTAAGGTCTACTACACCTGTTGTATTCAGCATTTCACTGTAAGGTCTACTACACCTGTTGTATTCAGCATTTCACTGTAAGGTCTACTACACCTGTTGTATTCAGCATTTCACTGTAAGGTCTACTACACCTGTTGTATTCAGCATTTCACTGTAAGGTCTACTACACCTGTTGTATTCAGCATTTCACTGTAAGGTCTACTACACCTGTTGTATTCAGCATTTCACTGTAAGGTCTACTACACCTGTTGTATTCAGCATTTCACTGTAAGGTCTACTACACCTGTTGTATTCAGCATTTCACTGTAAGGTCTACTACACCTGTTGTATTCAGCATTTCACTGTAAGGTCTACTACACCTGTTGTATTGTATTTCACTGTAAGGTCCTGAAAGGAAACAGTGTGACCTTCTGGATACAATGTGTCTTTAATCACATGATAATAATCAGCAAACAGACACTTTCTTGGTCCTAATCCACAGAGGTAAAAGTAACAGCGGTTCCCATTTGTTTGCTGTTTTTTTATGTAGCTAGTGGATGGTGAGAGGAGAAACAAGGTTGTCTCTCTTCTCTTCTCTTTGCTTTATAACACTAGCGAAATACGAGAGGACCTGGAGGAATAGGGTAGGACGAATCACCCTCTTATCTACACCATACAACCATTCAAGAAGACCAGTCAGCGTCCGCTTTCCCCTCACGCCTGGCCTTAAACATATCAGACTCCACCATCTCTGGTGACATTTTGAGGAATAGGCCAGAGTCAGAGCAGAACAGCTCCTGCCCATCTGATATCTAGTTGATAGAGGAAGTACCTACATCACGTGGTCTTCCTGTGAATGATCCGTCATCACCATCCCCATTCCCAGCCCCAGACTCTTTACCTCTACTCTGACCCGGAGAAGGGTGTGTGTGGAGGCGACTGTGTGTGGGTGTATTTGTTTGTGTGTGTGTCTGGATGGATGGATGAGTGATGCTGAGGAAGGCCATGGGATCTGGACGATCAAGGGGGGGGGGTGGACTCAAAGACCCAGAGGTGAGACAGCGTGCTGTGTGTCACTCCACAGGTCACTCTCTGGAGCTCCTCCGATAAGCCCTGCGCTGACAACAAGCTGATGGGTGGCTGACACACACACACACATACGGCGACCCTGAGGAAGTCAGGCAGCGATAAGAGGCTTCATGAACACAGCATCACAGATCACATTAGCATTGTAGCATTCACCGCTAAAGGCCCCGTGCTCTCCACAATAGAGTCTAGACGAGATGCTAGGCTTTCATGGACTATTATTAGCTGCACTACAATCACTAGATCCCAGCCTTCTGCTGGAGGTGTGCTTCAGTGAGTGAGTGAGGAGTTGGTGTTTGGCTAGCGTTTGAATCTGTGGGGGTGTTTAGACTTCAGTACGGCTAGATATATGAGACATTTGAACAATTCATATAGATGTAGGATGACCATTTGATCCCCCTGTCTTTGTGAGAAATGTCCTGTACAGCAGGAAATGCACATTTTTAGTGTCCCAGTTGTACATCTGAATGCCTTCAACTGAAATGTGACTTCTGTATTTAACCCAACCCCTCTGAATCAGAGAAGCGTGGTGGGTTGCTTGAATCAGAGAGGTGCGGGCACTGTGGATCGACATCCACAGTGCCCGGAGATCAGTGGGTTAACTGCCTTGTTCAGGGGCAGAAGGACAGATTTGTACCTTGTCAGCTCGGGGATTCAATCCAGCAACCTTCCGGTTACTGGCCCAACGCTCTAACAACTAGGCTACCTGCCGCCCCTCCACTCTAACCACTAGGCTACCTGCCGGCCCTCCACTCTAACCACTAGGCTACCTGCCGCCCCTCCACTCTAACCACTAGGCTACCTGCCGCCCCTCCACTCTAACCACTAGGCTACCTGCCGCCCCTCCACTCTAACCACTAGGCTACCTGCCGCCCCTCCACTCTAACCACTAGGCTACCTCCCGCCCCTACACTCTTACCACTAGGCTACCTCCCGCCCCTCCACACTAACCACTAGGCTACCTGCCGCCCCTCCACTCTAACCACTAGGCTACCTACCGCCTCTACACTCTAACCACTAGGCTACCTACCTCCCCTCCACTCTAACCACTAGGCTACCTGCCTCCCCTTCACTCTAACCACTAGGCTACCTGCCGCCCCTCCACTCTAACCACTAGGCTACCTACCGCCTCTACACTCTAACCACTAGGCTACCTACCGCCCTCCACTCTAACCACTAGGCTACCTACCGCCCCTCCACTCTAACCACTAGGCTACCTACCGCCCCTCCACTCTAACCACTAGGCTACCTACCGCCCCTCCACTCTAACCACTAGGCTACCTACCGCCCCTCCACTCTAACCACTAGGCTACCTACCGCCCCTCCACTCTAACCACTAGGCTACCTGCCGCCCCTCCACTCTAACTACTAGGCTACCTACCTCCCTCCACTCTAACCACTAGGCTACCTGCCGCCCCTCCACTCTAACTACTAGGCTACCTACCTCCCTCCACTCTAACCACTAGGCTACCTGCCGCCCCTCCACTCTAACCACTAGGCTACCTGCCTCCCCTTTACTCTAACCACTAGGCTACCTGCCGCCCCTCCACTCTAACCACTAGGCTACCTACCGCCTCTACACTCTAACCACTAAGCTACCTACCGCCCCTCCACTCTAACCACTAGGCTACCTACCGCCCCCACTCTAACCACTAGGCTACCTACCGCCCCTCCACTCTAACCACTAGGCTACCTACCGCCCCTCCACTCTAACCACTAGGCTACCTACCGCCCCTCCACTCTAACCACTAGGCTACCTGCCGCCCCTCCACTCTAACTACTAGGCTACCTACCTCCCCTCCACTCTAACCACTAGGCTACCTGCCGCCCCTCCACTCTAACTACTAGGCTACCTACCTCCCCTCCACTCTAACTACTAGGCTACCTGCCGCCCCTCCACTCTAACCACTAGGCTACCTGCCGCAATAAAGTTTGTAATTTCCACTTGAACATTTCAGATGATTTGCCTGCGGTGAGAAAGTGGTCAAATGAAGATCGTAATCTGTATAGGAGTTGGGGGGGTGAGATAGACAGCTTGAGGCAGCAAGCAGAGATGAGTCTTTGAGGACTTTATTGTGCTGCAATCACACTGACACAGTTCTGAAGGCCCTTAGTTTTATAATGAGGCGCATTTCAATGAGATCGTGACAAAGGCTCTTTAAAACTCCAAGTCTTTTGTCAGAAGAAATCAATTCCTCGTCAATGCAGGGTGAATCGCCAGTCGACACAGAGAAAGTGGAAAGGTAATTTATTGCGATTGCAAAATCTATTTGAAAGTCCAATAGCATTAGAAACTTGAGCGAGAGACGCTCGTTTCTAATTGAATTACAAATGTTTTTGTACATTTCACTTCCACTGAGACAATAATGCTTAACAAGAGTATTATAAGCCAAATGGTAATCACTAATGTAAATGTTGCATTATGTTTGATGTACCCAAAGCATATTCATCAAAAATGTTAAACATGAAACTGTTAAATATTTAAATCTAAAGCACTACTATCTTATCTTCATCCGACAGCCAGAAGAGGACTGGCCACCCCTCAGAGCCTGGTTCCTCTCTACCCAGTACAGCCAGAAGAGGACTGGCCACCCCTCAGAGCCTGGTTCCTCTCTACCCAGTACAGCCAGAAGAGGACTGGCCACCCCTCAGAGCCTGGTTCCTCTCTACCCAGTACAGCCAGAAGAGGACTGGCCACCCCTCAGAGCCTGGTTCCTCTCTACCCAGTACAGCCAGAAGAGGACTGGCCACCCCTCAGAGCCTGGTTCCTCTCTACCCAGTACAGCCAGAAGAGGACTGGCCACCCCGCAGAGCCTGGTTCCTCTCTACCCAGTACAGCCAGAAGAGAACTGACCACCCCTCAGAGCCTGGTTCCTCTCTACCCAGTACAGCCAGAAGAGGACTGGCCACCCCTCAGAGCCTGGTTCCTCTCTACCCAGTACAGCCAGAAGAGGACTGGCCACCCCTCAGAGCCTGGTTCCTCTCTACCCAGTACAGCCAGAAGAGGACTGGCCACCCCTCAGAGCCTGGTTCCTCTCTACCCAGTACAGCCAGAAGAGGACTGACCACCCCTCAGAGCCTGGTTCCTCTCTACCTAGTACAGCCAGAAGAGGACTGGCCACCCCTCAGAGCCTGGTTCCTCTCTACCCAGTACAGCCAGAAGAGAACTGGCCACCCCTCAGAGCCTGGTTCCTCTCTACCCAGTACAGCCAGAAGAGGACTGGCCACCCCTCAGAGCATGGTTCCTCTCTATCCAGTACAGCCAGAAGAGGACTGGCCACCCCTCAGAGCCTGGTTCCTATCTACCCAGTACAGCCAGAAGAGGACTGACCACCCCTCAGAGCCTGGTTCCTCTCTACCCAGTACAGCCAGAAGAGGACTGGCCACCCCTCAGAGCCTGGTTCCTCTCTACCCAGTACAGCCAGAAGAGGACTGACCACCCCTCAGAGCCTGGTTCCTCTCTACCCAGTACAGCCAGAAGAGAACTGGCCACCCCGCAGAGCCTGGTTCCTCTCTACCCAGTACAGCCAGAAGAGGACTGGCCACCCCTCAGAGCCTGGTTCCTCTCTACCCAGTACAGCCAGAAGAGGACTGGCCACCCCTCAGAGCCTGGTTCCTCTCTACCCAGTACAGCCAGAAGAGGACTGGCCACCCTCAGAGCCTGGTTCCTCTCTACCCAGTACAGCCAGAAGAGGACTGGCCACCCCTCAGAGCCTGGTTCCTCTCTACCCAGTACAGCCAGAAGAGGACTGACCACCCCTCAGAGCCTGGTTCCTCTCTACCCAGTACAGCCAGAAGAGGACTGGCCACCCCTCAGAGCCTGGTTCCTCTCTACCCAGTACAGCCAGAAGAGAACTGGCCACCCCGCAGAGCCTGGTTCCTCTCTACCCAGTACAGCCAGAAGAGGACTGGCCACCCTCAGAGCCTGGTTCCTCTCTACCCAGTACAGCCAGAAGAGGACTGACCACCCTCAGAGCCTGGTTCCTCTCTACCCAGTACAGCCAGAAGAGGACTGGCCACCCTCAGAGCCTGGTTCCTCTCTACCCAGTACAGCCAGAAGAGGACTGACCACCCCTCAGAGCCTGGTTCCTCTCTACCCAGTACAGCCAGAAGAGGACTGGCCACCCCTCAGAGCCTGGTTCCTCTCTACCCAGTACAGCCAGAAGAGGACTGGCCACCCCTCAGAGCCTGGTTCCTCTCTACCCAGTACAGCCAGAAGAGGACTGGCCACCCCTCAGAGACTGGTTCCTCTCTACCCAGTACAGCCAGAAGAGGACTGGCCACCCCTCAGAGCCTGGTTCCTCTCTACCCAGTACAGCCAGAAAAGGGCTGGCCACCCCTCATAGCCTGGTTCCTCTCTACCCAGTACAGCCAGAAGAGGACTGGCCACCCCTTAGAGCCTGGTTCCTCTCTACCCAGTACAGCCAGAAGAGGACTGGCCACCCCTCATAGCCTGGTTCCTCTCTACCCAGTACAGCCAGAAAAGGGCTGGCCACCCCTCATAGCCTGGTTCCTCTCTACCCAGTACAGCCAGAAAAGGGCTGGCCACCCCTCATAGCCTGGTTCCTCTCTACCCAGTACAGCCAGAAGAGGACTGGCCACCCCTCATAGCCTGGTTCCTCTCTACCCAGTACAGCCAGAAGAGGACTGGCCACCCCTTAGAGCCTGGTTCCTCTCTACCCAGTACAGCCAGAAGAGGACTGGCCACCCCTCATAGCCTGGCTCCTCTCTACCCAGTACAGCCAGAAGAGGACTGGCCACCCCTTAGAGCCTGGTTCCTCTCTACCCAGTACAGCCAGAAGAGGACTGGCCACCCATCAGAGCCTGGTTCCTCTCTACCCAGTACAGCCAGAAGAGGACTGACCACCCCTCAGAGCCTGGTTCCTCTCTACCCAGTACAGCCAGAAGAGGACTGGCCACCCCTCAGAGCCTGGTTCCTCTCTACCCAGTACAGCCAGAAGAGGACTGGCCACCCCTCAGAGCCTGGTTCATCTCTACCCAGTACAGCCAGAAGAGGACTGGCCACCCCTCAGAGCCTGGTTCCTCTCTAGGTTTCTTCCTAGGTTCCTGCCTTTCTACGTAGTTTTTCCTAGCCACTGTGCTTCTACATCTGCATTGTTTGCTCTTTGGGGTTTTAGGCTGAGTTTCTGAAAAAGCACTTTGTGACATCTGCTGATGTAAAAAAAGGTCTTTATGGATACATTTGATTGATTGATTATTCATATCAACACTTAAGATGTTTCAAGTTCCCTAAACAAGAGATAAGCCATTTTTACCAGCCCACTGAATACATTCCTCAGGCAGTAGAATCTATTTCAGAAGGAGAAACAGAGAGCAGTGCTGCAGTACACCAGAACTCCTCCTACACACACCAGAACTCATCCTACACACACCAAAACTCATCCTACACACCAGAACTCCTCCTACACACACCAGAACTCATCCTACACACACCAGAACTCATCCTACACACACCAAAACTCCTCCTACACACACCAAAACTCCTCCTAGACACCAAAACTCCTCCCACACACACCAAAACTCCTCCTACACACACCAAAACTCATCCTACACACCAGAACTCCTCCTACACACACCAGAACTCATCCTACACACACCAGAACTCATCCTACACACACCAAAACTCCTCCTACACACACCAAAACTCCTCCTACACACCAAAACTCCTCCCACACACACCAAAACTCCTCCTACACACACCAAAACTCCTCCTACACACACCAAAACTCCTCCTACACACACCAAAACTCCTCCTACACACACCAGAACTCCTCCAACACACACCAGAACTCCTCCAACACACACCAGAACTCCTCCAACACACACCAGAACTCCTCCAACACACACCAGAACTCCTCCAACACACACCAGAACTCCTCCTACACACACCAGACTGGAATATGTTCTGTGATTCCTCCAATGGCATTGAGGAGTACTGTACGCCACTTCAGTCATTGGCTTAATCAGTAAGTGCATAGATGACGTCGTCCCCACAGTGACTGTACGTACATACCCCAAACAGAAGCCATGGATTACAGGCAACATCCACACTGAGTTAAAGGCCAGAGCTGCCACTTTCAAGGAGCGGGATGCCCTCTGACGAACCATCAAACAGGCAAAGCGTCAATACAGGACAAAGATCGAATTGTTCTACACCGGCTCTGATGTTCGTCGGATGTGGCAGGGCTTGAAAACCATCAGACCACAAAGGGAAGCACAGCTGAGAGCTGCCCAGTGACACGAACTAAACTACTTCTATGCAAATGGCACAGAAACATGCATGAGAGCACCACTGTTCCTGAAGACTGTGTGATCACGCTATCCGCAGCCGATGTGAGTAAGACCTTTAAACAGGTCAACATTCACAAGACCGCAGGGCCAGGACGATTACCAGGATGTGTACTGCAAGCATGCACTTACCAACTGGCAAGTGTCTTCACTGACATTTTCAACCTCTCCCTGTCCCAGTCTGTAATACCAACATGTTTTAAGCAGACCACCACAGTGACTGCCCAAGAACACTAAGGTAACCTGCCTAATTGACTACAGACCCGTAGCACTCACGTCTGCAGCCATGAAGTGCTTTGAAAGGCTGGTCACGGCTCACATCAACACCATTATCCCAGAAACCCTAGACTCACTCCAATTTGCATACCACCCCAACAGATCCACAGATGATGCAATCTCTATTGCACTCAACACTTCCCTTTCCCACCTGGACAAAAGGAACACCTATGTGTGAATACTATTCAATGACTACAGCTCAGCGTTCAACACTGTAGTGCCCTCAAAGCTCATCAATACGCTTAGGACCCTGGGACTAAACACCTCCCTCTGCAACTGGATCCTGGACTTCCTGACGGGCCACCCCCAGGTGGTAAGTGTAGGTAACAACACATCTGCCACGCTGATCCTCAACACAGGGGCCCCTCAGGGGTGCGTGCTTAGTCCCCTCCTGTACTCTCTGTTCACTCATGAATGCACAGCCATGCACGAGTCCAACACCATTATTACGTTATTGACACAACAATGGTAGGCCTGATCACCGATAACAATGACACAGCCTATAGGGAGGAGGTCAGAGACCTGTCTGTGTGGTGCTAGGACAATAAATCAATTAATCAAATGCATTTATAAAGCCCATGTCACAAAGTGCTATACAGAAACCCAGCCTAAAACCCCCAAACAGCAAACAATGCAGATGTAGAAGCACGGTGGCTAGGAAAAACTCCCTAGAAGGGAAGGAACCTAGGAAGAAACCAGGGGAAACCAACTCCTCCCACACAGCAAAACTCCTCCTACACAGCACTACTCCTCCAACACACCAACTGTTCAACTGACTAGGTATCCCCCGTTCCCTTTCCAGAGAGAAACACTAGCTGTCATACTGGTGAGAAGCCATCTGCTTCATTGTCCCCTGACTCTCCCACATACAGTGTTCAGCATCCATAGTGTCTTGCCTCTTTTCTTGTTAATTCTACATTCTTAGGTTTACATGTGGTGCCATTCAGGAGGATGCATTAAACTCTAATCTCTGTGGTCAGTTGAAGCTATGTATCCTATGCTCTAAACAGGGAAACATGTGTGTGTGTCTGTGTGCATGTGATTGTGTGTGTGCGCCAGGGTAGCTCAGAGTGGGAGTCCATTAGTGTCACCTCTCTCCTGTGTCTCCCAGCTCATCATCATTAACCCTCTGTGTCATCACTCAAGTCAGTTCCCCTTCAATGCCCAACGGCTGCCTAACTGTCAAACACCAGGGCAGTGTCTGGCCTGTTGGTGATGGTAGTTTAACAGCTCCACCCACAACGCCACTCATACACGTAGGGCCGACCCGTGAGCTTGATTTCAAATCAAACTTTATTTGTCACCTGCGCCGAATACAGCGTGTGTAGACCTAACCGTGAAATGCATACTTACTTGCCCTTATTCAACAGTGCAGTTCAAGAAAGCGTTTGATCAGATTCTGAGGTCGGACATATAAAGTTTGTATGTGAAAACTATTTCTAAGGTGCATACTTTCAGTTTTTCCAAACTGACTTCACTCGTGAAAAAGAAGGAAGCTTGCCCTGCAAGTGTTAACACATGTGTAGAACAAATACACAGCTGAACTCTGATGAAGGTGTTTACATGTCAAATACACAGCTGGGACTCTGATGAAGGTGTTTACATGTCAAATACACAGCTGGGACTCTGATTAAGGTGTTTACATGTCAAATACACAGCTGGAACTCTGATGAAGGTGTTTACATGTCAAATACACAGCTGGGGACTCTGATGAAGGTGTTTAAATGTCAAATACACAGCTGGGACTCTGATGAAGGTGTTTACATGTCAAATACACAGCTGGGGACTCTGATGAAGGTGTTTAAATGTCAAATACACAGCTGGGACTCTGATGAAGGTGTTTACATGTCAAATACACAGCTGGGGACTCTGATGAAGGTGTTTACATGTCAAATACACAGCTGGAACTCTGATGAAGGTGTTTAAATGTCAAATACACAGCTGGGACTCTGATGAAGGTGTTTACATGTCAAATACACAGCTGGAACTGTGATGAAGGTGTTTACATGTCAAATACACAGCTGGGGACTCTGATGAAGGTGTTTACATGTCAAATACACAGCTGGGAACTCTGATGAAGGTGTTTACATGTCAAATACACAGCTGGGGAACTCTGATGAAGGTGTTTACATGTCAAATACACAGCTGGGGACTCTGATGAAGGTGTTTACATGTCAAATACACAGCTGGGGACTCTGATGAAGGTGTTTACATGTCAAATACACAGCTGGGAACTCTGATGAAGGTGTTTACATGTCAAATACACAGCTGGGACTCTGATGAAGGTGTTTAAATGTCAAATACACAGCTGGGACTCTGATTAAGGTGTTTACATGTCAAATACACAGCTGGGACTCTGATGAAGGTGTTTACATGTCAAATACACAGCTGGGACTCTGATGAAGGTGTTTACATGTCCTAATAATTCTAAAGGTTGCTCAGAAAACCAAGTGTCTTAATCAGAGTAAGTTGTTTACATGACTAATGCCATACTCAGCCTACTGTCATAATCAGTTTAATATCGATTTATTAGTGTGCATGTAAATGTACTCTTCAACAGGTTGGCTAACTGCTGTTCTGGGGCAAAAAGCATTTGTCATGCACCTTTCCACTGAGTCTGATATCCTTCTTGTCTCAATATGGCTTATATTATTTACTTACTTACTTCACTAATTGCCTGCCATTGCCTGGTGGGGGGCCCTTACCCTCCTCCTGTTTCTATGTTTCCTAAATCCGTAGAATTATTATCCTGAAAATCACAGCCGGACGGACACTTTGCTCCCAAGCCATTGGTCTCATCTCCCTATAAAACACTGGTCTCATCTCAATATAAAACAGGGGTCTCATCTCACTATAAAACACTGGTCTCATCTCAATATAAAACACTGGTCTCATCTCACTATAAAACACTGGTCTCATCTCACTATAAAACACTGGTCTCATCTCAATATAAAACACTGGTCTCATCTCACTATAAAACAGGGGTCTCATCTCACTATAAAACACTGGTCTCATCTCACTATAAAACAGGGGTCTCATCTCACTATAAAACACTGGTCTCATCTCATCTCACTATAAAACACTGGTCTCATCTCATCTCACTATAAAACACTGGTCTCATCTCACTATAAAACACTGGTCTCATCTCAATATAAAACACTGGTCTCATCTCAATATAAAACACTGGTCTCATCTCAATATAAAACAGGGGTCTCATCTCACTATAAAACACTGGTCTCATCTCACTATAAAACAGGGGTCTCATCTCACTATAAAACACTGGTCTCATCTCATCTCACTATAAAACACTGGTCTCATCTCATCTCACTATAAAACACTGGTCTCATCTCACTATAAAACACTGGTCTCATCTCAATATAAAACACTGGTCTCATCTCAATATAAAACACTGGTCTCATCTCAATATAAAACACTGGTCTCATCTCACTATAAAACACTGGTATCATCTCACTATAAAACAGGGGTCTCATCTCACTATAAAACACTGGTCTCATCTCATCTCACTATAAAACACTGGTCTCATCTCATCTCACTATAAAACACTGGTCTCATCTCATCTCACTATAAAACACTGGTCTCATCTCACTATAAAACTCTGGTCTCATCTCAATATAAAACACTGGTCTCATCTCAATATAAAACACTGGTCTCATCTCAATATAAAACAGGGGTCTCATCTCACTATAAAACAGGGGTCTCATCTCACTATAAAACACTGGTCTCATCTCAATATAAAACACTGGTCTCATCTCACTATAAAACACTGGTCTCATCTCAATATAAAACACTGGTCTCATCTCAATATAAAACACTGGTCTCATCTCACTATAAAACACTGGTCTCATCTCAATATAAAACACTGGTCTCATCTCACTATAAAACAGGGGTCTCATCTCAATATAAAACACTGGTCTCATCTCAATATAAAACACTGGTCTCATCTCAATATAAAACACTGGTCTCATCTCAATATAAAACACTGGTCTCATCTCACTATAAAACAGGGGTCTCATCTCCCTATAAAACACTGGTCTCATCTCAATATAAAACAGGGGTCTCATCTCAATATAAAACACTGGTCTCATCTCAATATAAAACACTGGTCTCATCTCAATATAAAACAGGGGTCTCATCTCACTATAAAACACTGGTCTCATCTCAATATAAAACAGGGGTCTCATCTCATCTCAATATAAAACACTGGTCTCATCTCACTATAAAACACTGGTCTCATCTCAATATAAAACAGGGGTCTCATCTCATCTCACTATAAAACACTGGTCTCATCTCAATATAAAACACTGGTCTCATCTCAATATAAAACACTGGTCTCATCTCACTATAAAACAGGGGTCTCATCTCCCTATAAAACACTGGTCTCATCTCAATATAAAACAGGGGTCTCATCTCAATATAAAACACTGGTCTCATCTCAATATAAAACACTGGTCTCATCTCAATATAAAACAGGGGTCTCATCTCACTATAAAACACTGGTCTCATCTCAATATAAAACAGGGGTCTCATCTCATCTCAATATAAAACACTGGTCTCATCTCACTATAAAACACTGGTCTCATCTCAATATAAAACAGGGGTCTCATCTCATCTCACTATAAAACACTGGTCTCATCTCAATATAAAACACTGGTCTCATCTCAATATAAAACAGGGGTCTCATCTCAATATAAAACACTGGTCTCATCTCAATATAAAACACTGGTCTCATCTCAATATAAAACACTGGTCTCATCTCAATATAAAACACTGGTCTCATCTCAATATAAAACACTGGTCTCATCTCAATATAAAACACTGGTCTCATCTCACTATAAAACAGGGGTCTCATCTCACTATAAAACACTGGACTCATCTCACTATAAAACAGGGGTCTCATCTCACTATAAAACACTGGTCTCATCTCACTATAAAACACTGGTCTCATCTCAATATAAAACACTGGTCTCATCTCAATATAAAACAGGGGTCTCATCTCACTATAAAACAGGGGTCTCATCTCAATATAAAACACTGGTCTCATCTCAATATAAAACACTGGTCTCATCTCAATATAAAACACTGGTCTCATCTCAATATAAAACACTGGTCTCATCTCAATATAAAACACTGGTCTCATCTCCCTATAAAACACTGGTCTCATCTCACTATAAAACAGGGGTCTCATCTCACTATAAAACAGGGGTCTCATCTCACTATAAAACACTGGTCTCATCTCACTATAAAACACTGGTCTCATCTCAATATAAAACACTGGTCTCATCTCAATATAAAACAGGGGTCTCATCTCACTATAAAACACTGGTCTCATCTCACTATAAAACACTGGTCTCATCTCAATATAAAACACTGGTCTCATCTCAATATAAAACACTGGTCTCATCTCACTATAAAACAGGGGTCTCATCTCACTATAAAACAGGGGTCTCATCTCACTATAAAACACTGGTCTCATCTCAATATAAAACACTGGTCTCATCTCAATATAAAACACTGGTCTCATCTCACTATAAAACAGGGGTCTCATCTCAATATAAAACACTGGTCTCATCTCACTATAAAACACTGGTCTCATCTCACTATAAAACACTGGTCTCATCTCAATATAAAACACTGGTCTCATCTCAATATAAAACACTGGTCTCATCTCAATATAAAACACTGGTCTCATCTCAATATAAAACAGGGGTCTCATCTCACTATAAAACACTGGTCTCATCTCACTATAAAACAGGGGTCTCATCTCAATATAAAACACTGGTCTCATCTCAATATAAAACACTGGTCTCATCTCACTATAAAACAGGGGTCTCATCTCAATATAAAACACTGGTCTCATCTCAATATAAAACAGGGGTCTCATCTCAATATAAAACAGGGGTCTCATCTCACTATAAAACACTGGTCTCATCTCACTATAAAACAGGGGTCTCATCTCACTATAAAACACTGGTCTCATCTCACTATAAAACACTGGTCTCATCTCACTATAAAACAGGGGTCTCATCTCACTATAAAACAGGGGTCTCATCTCACTATAAAACAGGGGTCTCATCTCACTATAAAACACTGGTCTCATCTCACTATAAAACAGGGGTCTCAACTCACTATAAAACACTGGTCTCATCTCAATATAAAACACTGGTCTCATCTCACTATAAAACAGGGGTCTCATCTCACTATAAAACAGGGGTCTCATCTCACTATAAAACAGGGGTCTCATCTCACTATAAAACACTGGTCTCATCTCACTATAAAACAGGGGTCTCAACTCACTATAAAACACTGGTCTCATCTCACTATAAAACAGGGGTCTCATCTCCCTATAAAACACTGGTCTCATCTCACTATAAAACAGGGGTCTCAACTCACTATAAAACAGGGGTCTCAACTCACTATAAAACACTGGTCTCATCTCACTATAAAACAGGGGTCTCATCTCCCTATAAAACACTGGTCTCATCTCACTATAAAACAGGGGTCTCAACTCACTATAAAACACTGGTCTCATCTCACTATAAAACAGGGGTCTCAACTCACTATAAAACACGGGTCTCATCTCACTATAAAACAGGGGTCTCAACTCACTATAAAACACGGGTCTCATCTCACTATAAAACACTGGTCTCATCTCACTATAAAACACTGGTCTCATCTAACGATAAAACAGGGGTCTCATCTCCCTATAAAACACTGGTCTCATCTCACTATAAAACAGGGGTCTCATCTCAATATAAAACAGGGGTCTCATCTCACTATAAAACAGGGGTCTCATCTCAATATAAAACAGGGGTCTCATCTCAATATAAAACACTGGTCTCATCTCAATATAAAACACTGGTCTCATCTCACTATAAAACAGGGGTCTCATCTCACTATAAAACAGGGGTCTCATCTCACTATAAAACAGGGGTCTCATCTCACTATAAAACACTGGTCTCATCTCAATATAAAACAGGGGTCTCATCTCCCTATAAAACACTGGTCTCATCTCACTATAAAACAGGGGTCTCAACTCACTATAAAACACTGGTCTCATCTCACTATAAAACAGGGGTCTCATCTCCCTATAAAACACTGGTCTCATCTCACTATAAAACAGGGGTCTCAACTCACTATAAAACACTGGTCTCATCTCACTATAAAACAGGGGTCTCAACTCACTATAAAACACTGGTCTCATCTCACTATAAAACAGGGGTCTCATCTCACTATAAAACACTGGTCTCATCTCACTATAAAACACTGGTCTCATCTAACGATAAAACAGGGGTCTCATCTCCCTATAAAACACTGGTCTCATCTCACTATAAAACAGGGGTCTCATCTCACTATAAAACAGGGGTCTCATCTCACTATAAAACAGGGGTCTCATCTCACTATAAAACACTGGTCTCATCTCAATATAAAACAGGGGTCTCATCTCCCTATAAAACACTGGTCTCATCTCACTATAAAACACTGGTCTCATCTAACGATAAAACAGGGGTCTCATCTCACTATAAAACACTGGTCTCATCTCATCTCACTATAAAACACTGGTCTCATCTAACGATAAAACAGGGGTCTCATCTCACTATAAAACACTGGTCTCATCTCACTATAAAACACTGGTCTCATCTCATCTCACTATAAAACACTGGTCTCATCTCACTATAAAACACTGGTCTCATCTCATCTCACTATAAAACACTGGTCTCATCTCATCTCACTATAAAACACTGGTCTCATCTCACTATAAAACACTGGTCTCATCTCACTATAAAACACTGGTCTCATCTCCTCTCACTATAAAACACTGGTCTCATCTCCTCTCACTATAAAACACTGGTCTCATCTCACTATAAAACACTGGTCTCATCTCACTATAAAACACTGGTCTCATCTCACTATAAAACACTGGTCTCATCTCATCTCACTATAAAACACTGGTCTCATCTCATCTCACTATAAAACACTGGTCTCATCTCATCTCAATATAAAACACTGGTCTCATCTCACTATAAAACACTGGTCTCATCTCACTATAAAACACTGGTCTCATCTCATCTCACTATAAAACACTGGTCTCATCTAACGATAAAACAGGGGTCTCATCTCACTATAAAACAGGGGTCTCATCTCACTATAAAACACTGGGTGAATGTGGACCAGATGCCCTCCTCTTACCCCATCCCTCATGCCTTCCCCCCAGCCTTCCCCCATGTCTCCCTCTGCCGTCCCCCGCCTCCCCCATGTCTCCCCCATGCCTCCCCTGGTCTCCCCCATGTCTCCCCTGATCTCACCTGGTCTCCCCATGTCTCCCCTGGTCTCCCCATGTCTCACCTGGTCTCCCCCATGTCTCCCCTGGTCTCCCCATGCCTCCCCTGGTCTCCCCCATGTCTCACCTGGTCTCCCCATGTCTCCCCATGCCTCCCCTGGTCTCCCCATGCCTCCCTGGTCTCCCCCATGCCTCCCCTGGTCTCCCGGGTCTCCCCATGCCTCCCCTGGTCTCCCCATGCCTCACCTGGTCTCCCCATGTCTCCCCTGGTCTCCCCATGCCTCCCCTGGTCTCCCCGGGTCTCCCCTGGTCTCCCCATGCCTCCCCTGGTCTCCCCATGCCTCACCTGGTCTCCCCCATGTCTCCACTGGTCTCCTCATGTCTCACCTGGTCTCCCCCATGTCTCCCCATGCCTCCCCTGGTCTCCCCTGGTCTCCCCCATGTCTCACCTGGTCTCCCCCATGTCTCCCCTGGTCTCCCCATGTCTCCCCTGGTCTCCCCCATGTCTCACCTGGTCTCCCCCATGTCTCCCCTGGTCTCCCCCATGCCTCCCCCATGCCTCCCCTGGTCTCCCCATGCCTCCCCTGGTCTCCCGGGTCTCCCACAAGACTCCCCATGTCTCCCCCTTGTTTCCCCCATGCCTCCCCCATGTCTCCCTCTGCTTTCCACTAGTGAGAGACATTTGGTTTTGTTCTAGTGTTACATTGGATCAGCAGGG